>NC_056729.1:605715941-605788441 GCF_019279795.1 Protopterus annectens | reverse complement strand
ATTGTAATATCCTACATAGTGCAACCCTGAAATGTATGAAATTAAATGCTTCCAGTCTTTTTTTTATTTTTTTTTTAATTTTCTCTCATTATCTCTGTTTTTTGGGGCTCCATGTCTCTCTTATTTATCTTGGTAGGTATGATTTCCTGTGTACCTCACCAATGTTGGACCACATCCTGCAAGAAGTTTACACTGCTCAGTAATGGAGACAGCTACCTACAAATTTCACTGTAAACTAATGATTCCAGTTATCCAAAGCTAATCAAAGTGTAACAGATCAAATGTCAATGGGCTTGTACATGTTATGAAGATTATTCTGAGTTCTAAATATTCTGCATTGCTGAAAAATGTTTAAAAATGTTTTGTATCGACGGACAGCAGAATAAAGTTGCCAGTTCATTTATTAGCTTGGATTTATGTGTAGCATCCTACTAGCATCCCAAATCAATATTATACCTATCATTGTTTAGTCAAACCACTATAGTCTGTGCTAGATACCCCATTATATTCTTGTGGAATAGTTTGCTAAACAATGGCTCATCAAAGCACTCCGACAAAGTTGATAGAAATAAAACTTAAGTAGTCATAGATAGAAGAGGGCAAAACCATATAACACATAATGAGGAAAAAATATATATATCATTTCAAGACAACAGCCCTAAGCCTTAAAAGAGCTCATTCCTCAAATAGTTATGTTATAAAACAATTTACCCATGGACAGTTACAGAGCATATATAACACACACACACACACACACACACACACACACACACACACACACACACACACACACACACACACACACACACACACACGCACACACACAAACGCACATGTGTGGATACTTGCTGAATCCCAGAATTCATTACTATTGGATTTGATGGTGGAAGACTCAGTAAATCCCATTATACTGAACCATGGACTACATGAAAAGAGATATAGAGGAGCTCTCTGAGCATGTAGCCCAGGCCGGTATGACCCTGACCTTGAGTAGCATCTTACCCTCACCAAGAATGATGCCACAATATGAAGACAAGATGATCAGTTTCAACAATTGGCTTAAGTACTGGTGTCATTCAAAGGGGATCCAATGCCTGTCAGCTTGGGATGATATGCTCGACAAGCCACGATGCTTCGCTAGGGATGGCTTGCACCTGTCACCCCTGGGCTTTCGGATATTGGCAAAGGCTCTTGCTCGCCCCATAGTGCCTGTTTTAGGCAAGGCTCAAAAGACAAACCCACCTCCATAGGTGTCACAAGGGATAAGAAACTAAGAGTAACGCTACTCAACTCCACAAGTCTAAACCTCAAGATGCACACACTCGAAACTCTCCTTAGCATGGAGAACATCGATATCTGTGCAGTAACAGAAAC
The DNA here is from genome assembly GCF_019279795.1 of Protopterus annectens. Classification (NCBI taxonomy): domain Eukaryota; kingdom Metazoa; phylum Chordata; order Ceratodontiformes; family Protopteridae; genus Protopterus; species Protopterus annectens. Next base: position 605,787,067 of record NC_056729.1, on the reverse strand, counting down.
CTGGTTCAGGGCTCCTGAGAGCACCCCAGCACTACCAGGTTATACCTCATACCATGCTTTTCGGTCCCAAAACTTGGACCGAACCACAAAAGGAGGGGGAGTATCGATATTCATCAAAGATACCCGCACCTCCAGGTTGGTGGCAAAGCACGAAGCATCAGAGACTATCCATGTGCAACTAACAGTGGATAAAACTGCCTTCCAGTTTATAGCCTGCTACTGATCACCCTCCCAAACCCAGGAACCCCACTCGGCCTTTCTGAGAACACTGGAAAATATGAAGGTCTCTCCAAACACCATTATATTGGGCGACTTCAACTACCCAAACATAGACTGGGAGCATTACTCTAGCTCCAACACCCTAGCCCAAAGGTTCCTAGAATTTATAAACTCAAATGCTATGGAACAACTTGTTACCACTCCCACAAGAGGGGAAAACATACTGGACCTGATCATCACCAACATGGGGACTCTATGCTCCAGACCAGAGGTGTATCCCTCACTGGTAAGATCAGACCATAAACTAATCTCACTGGATATTCACATCCTGACCCCACCCCCTGCCTAGAAAACCACAGTGAAAAACTTCTCTAAAGCAAATTTCACACTCCTCAAAACCGAGGTGGAATCTTTCAAAGCCCCCGGGCCTGTGGAAAATACGGCCCAGACCGCAGAATCCTTTATAAATGCATTCTATGAACACCTTCAGGAATGCATGGATCATGCGATCCCAAATGAAACCAAGACCCAATCCTTCAAAGGCAGACGTCCTGTCTGGTGGACCCCAGCCATAAACAAACTATACAATAGAAGGAGGAAGCTACTAAATGATAGAGCAAAATCCCAAAAAGGGAAGGCATCACTGATCAGTATTAGCAAAAAACTACGGGCACTCATAAAATTGTCTAAGGCCAGCTTCGAGAGAAAAATTGCACTTGACACTAAGGATAATCACAAGGCTTTCTTTAGTTATGTTAGGAACCTGGGTGGTAATTCCCAGATATGCTCAGAATTAGTCCAAAATGACAAAAAATACACTGAACCCACAGACATTGCCAACATCCTAGCTGACAGATTCAACGCAAACTTCTCCCCCCCCCTCCCCACCAAAAGGGCAAATATCTATCCCAGCAGAGTGCTGCCCCCCCCTGACATCTCAGATGCTCAGGTAAGAGCCACCCTCTCCAAAGCAAAAAACACAGCATCAATGGGACCAGACGGTGTCCCGGGCTGCGTCCTACATGAACTCCAAGAAGAGCTAAACCCAAACATAAAACTACTGTTCAATCTCAGCCTTACTACAGGATATGTGCCCAAAGAGTGGCGTACAGCAACAGTGGTCCCTCTCCATAAAGGTGGTGCCTCAACGGATCCTGGAAACTATTGCCCCATAAGCCTGACTAGCTTGGTCTGCAAAGCTATGGAAAGGATCATCATTGGGGACCTACAGACACTGGATCCTACCCAGTTTGGTTTTGTTAAGGGCAGATCCTGCCTCTTAAACCTGGTTGATTTCTTTGAAACAGTCACCAAGGCCATTGACGAGGGGAAGGTTGTCCACACAGCCTACCTGGACCTCGCAAAAGCCTTCGATACAATACCCCACTCGGGCATTATAGATAAGCTCACCAGCTTAAATATAAACCCCTATGTCACTAGATAGATTGCAAACTGGCTCAAGGACAGAACCCACATGGTTAGAATTGCTAGAGCCATGTCAGACTCCAAACCAGTTACAAGTGGTGTCCCACAAGGCTCAGTCCTGGGACCTCTCTTGTTCGGTATATATTTCTCGGAGGTACAGGCCAACAGAGAAGGACTGTGGCTGACCAAGTTCGCAGATGATTGCAAACTGGGCACCATAATTGACTCTCCAGCCGACACAAGCATCCTCCAAAAGGGCATCATAGAAACAGACAACTGGTGCCAGAGCCATGGCCTCAAGCTAAATGCCAAAAAGTGTATAGTCATCCCCTTTGGCTAAAACAAAGTGCCCACAAATTACCACATAGGTGGTAATCCATGAAGTACAGAAGAAGTAATTAGGGACCTGGGGACCCAAGTTGATAGCAATCTCTCATTTGACAACCACGTGGCCAAAGTGGTTAGAAAAACATTTTATATAGCCCACCTAATCATGAAGGGATTCACATCTAGATCAGGGGAGGTCATCGTGTCTCTTTACTCATCCCTCATCAGGCCCATAATTGAGTACAATGCCCCTTTTGGGATGTACCTTACCAGACACCTGCAGCAACTGGAAAGACCCCAAAAGTACCTCACCAAGAGGATCAGGGGCTCAAACAGATGCCATATGCTGCCCGGTTAAAGAAACTCCAGCTCTACTCAGTGGCATACCGCCTGTTCAGAGGCAATCTGTGCCTGATGTATAAAGCCATGTCCAACCCGGAATTAATGGACATGCTGCACATCAGAAAATCCAAATCCCATCGAGCTACGCGCTCGAGAGACTTAAACCTCAGCACTGAAATAAATAGGACATGCTGGAGGGACAGATTCATAACCCAGTGGCTCCCTTCACTCTGGAATAAAATCCCAGTCCAGGTTAGGCAGAGTCCCTCATTGACTCTCTTCAAGAGGAATCTTGATGAGTGGATGGGAGATCATAGGTTTACCCCGGGTATCACTTCTGTGTCACTGTTAGACAGAGGCACAGTATACTAACCTCGAAAAAGGGCTTAGCAAAATAAATTTAAAATGGGTGGTGAAAGTCAAACACATTCTGGCTAGGCTTATAAATGCACTAGGGCAGAGAGCCTAGTATGAACCTATGAACCTATAGGTCTGTTGCCATAAAAATATTAACATAGAAATAGAACAGGCTGTTTTTAAGCAAATTGATTGTACACTTACAGGCTTATGACCTTGAACTTAAGTGATCACACTGTTTCATGGCATTCTCACAAAATCTTAACTTTATTCATTTATATTTGTTCACTAAGTCAGTGCATTTAATCAGATCCTTGGTTTATCTATTCCACTATGCAATGGTCTTGCATGCTGACTTCTGTGAAATGTTCCTTTTCTAGTTAAGATATTCCTGTATTGACTCTTTTGTTAATATTTTCAGGTGCAGTATGTTTTCTTAACCTGTAAACTACACCAAGTAAATATAGTTTGTAGACTGTCTCTTTAGCTGCTTTGTTTATAGACTGAAATAGCAAAACACCAACTACAGAGCACAAAAAGAAGTAGCCGTAAAGGAGTAAAACTAGTGGCAAAAGCTATTTTATAATAATAAGGTGCTTGTGAGTCACGGAATACATCAGGCATACTCTCCAGGTACAAAGTCAGGTTACAATATGTATGCGCAACATGCATTAGCAGGCTTTGAAATACACACCTAACGCTTGTGTCTCCTGTATATCTGGAGTTCCTCCCATGCTGTGCTCAGTCTCCAAAAAACTTAGGAAAGTTGGTCTTGGGGTGCAATGGGAGATAGATCAGTTGTGGTGGTACCACAGGGCTCATTATTTAGCTTGTCATTGTCAAAAGTCTCCTGGGTGTTGCATTGAAATGTCTAACCAACTGCTGAACCTGTGGTCTCATAGGCTGCCAAGACAGCATTTATGTAACTCATTTTGATAGTGAACATGAAAGCCATGCACTGCATGCATTACTTTATGATGCAACTTCAGAAGACAAATCAAGTTTAATACGTTAGCACTGGGAGAATAATATATTTCCATGGAGAAGTTACTTTTAATGGACTTATGTTAATATATACATATATATATATATATATATATATATATATATATATATATATATATATATATATATGTATATATATATATATATATATATATATATATATATATATATATATATATATATATGTGTGTGTGTGTGTGTATACACACATATATGTATATATATATATATATATATATATATATATATTTATATATATATGTGTATGTGTGTCTTGTTTGAACCATGTATGATATTACTGATTTTGAACTTAGGCCAGGCAAATCCCTTTTTCCATGCATGTTGCTGTTCCGTGGTCATATACCATTTTATGATTAGTCTGTATATTATAATATATGTGTGTGTGTGTGTGTGTGTGTGTGTGTGTGTGTGTGTGTGTGTGTGTGTGTGTGTGTGTCTGTGTGTGTGTAAAAGAATATCCAGACAAAATTGACTCATATAGCAAACACATTTGTTATATTCTGATTGAAACAGCTAAACAAACCTGAATTTTCCTGAAATCTATGCAATACAGATGTCACACTTTAACACTCTGTTAACATTTTGTTTCATTTGCATACTTAACATTTAAAGTTACCTTTCATTCTTTTTGTTAGTACATATAAGGTATCTGTATCATGCCTACTTTGTATGAATATCTCTGGTTAGATGTGCTTGTTTTTGTCATAAACACGATAGTCTGTCACTGTACTTGGTCACTTTTCCTTGTGTTGTGTTGGATTAGTATTCCTTGTACTGGATGTATTTGTGATGAAACTCAAGACCTCCTGATGTGACTTCCCCAAAGTCATACATTTCTATAATGTAGCATATGTAATGTTGCATAGGTTATTACATTCCAGAGAGCATAACTGTGACTTTTGAAGTTTTCTAAAATGTTTTACATGAGGCTCATTTTTATGGCCAAACTCACTTAGAGTTTCACATTACCTTAACTTGCAATTGTTAAGTACTTAGTTTACCACTTTTCTATTCTGAGACAGGTTACATTGTCAGAGACATACTGTCATTTAGTTTTGAATCATTCGTCACTTGCATCCTTGTAGCATCAGTATTAAAGAACACTTGCCTCAAAACAGATTTTTGACCATCAGACTTAACTGGTTGATTCAAATCAATTTATTTTTGGTCACTATAGTCTATTGTCACTTGTCAACAGATTAATCCACATAGATGGCCTTGTTTTTGCTTGTCTCGTATAATAAAATGAATTGCCTCCACAGAGTTGTACCTGAAGCATTTGCCAAATGCTTTTGTTACCTCTCTGCATCCACTAGATTTTCCTCAGCAACATATGCTGCAGTTTGAGCCTTTAAATATTACTGGACACTCACTCAAGTTCGCTTTGTACAATTCAGTGCTAAGTACCATAGTTTCTTTACAACACTTAACCTTATTTATTTCTTTTGTTATACATTTTATTATATTTGTCCCCAAGGTAAATAACCTTTCTGCCTCTCTAGCTCTCTTATGAGTTGTAGTTGACTCGTAGAGTGTGTCTACTGAAAACCACCACTATCCATGACATTTAAAAGGCAAAGGGGGAAACAGAAGTAGGTTGCCAGGTTTTTCTTCCATATCACACATGCATGCACTCACACCTATGGACAGTTTACAGTTCCCAATCCACCTACTTCATGTCTCTGGAATACAGGAGGAAACTGGAGCAGCTGGAGGAAATCCCATGTGAACACAGAGACAACATACAGATTCCACAAAAAAGCACCCTGGTCAAGAACTGACATTTACATATTCCTAAGTTGATTTTTCATAATTCAGTACAGTTTAAGTGTTTATATAAAGAGTGTCTTAAATTTTGTTTAGTACTACTTAAGGCCACAGTACAGTAATTACTTTTGTTGACTGACTTCAATCATCAAATGCCTCTAATACTTTAGTGTCCCAAGAAAGTACAGTTGTGTAAATAATTTTACCCTAACAGTAGATGTTCTAATAGATCACTTTTGCAGCAGTATAAATTATTTGTGTCTTGCCCTATTGACTGGCCTTCTGTGAAAGCTGAAGTGTGCCTACCATGCATTCTGTCAGGAGGCTGAGGGGAGCTCCAGTATTAAGATAGAGCACCACTTTAGTTAAGGAAAAAGAGAGGTAAGAACTCTGAAAGGGTAATGCTAGGAAACAAATTCAATAGTAAACTATATACACAAGGGTCTATACAGCTATATCATTGGAATACAAAAGGAAAACACTCAAAATAAGGTGTTAAACTGGTTAACAAATACATGCATGCATGCATACATAGAAACATAGATACATAAAATTGTTATGCCACTTATATTTTAAACAGAATATCTACTATATAATGAATGACATTTTAAAGCTTTTATGGCTCTTGAATGTGATGCAAAGAATGTTTATATAATACTGAAAATGCCTTTAAATTCATCCACTTTTAAATGAATGGTGGATGTCCCTATATGCGTGTGTGTGTGTGTGTGTGTGTGTGTGTGTGTGCGCGCGCGTGCCTGTGTGTGTGTGTGTGTGTGTGTGTGTGTGTGTGTGTGTGTGTGTGTGTGTGTGTGTGTTGTACATGCACGTGGGTACATACATTTAGTGTTTGTGTGTACCTGTATGTATGCAGCTTGTGTGTTGTGCATGCACTTGAGTATATATATTTTGTGTTTGTTTGCACCAGCATGTATGCAGCTTGTGTGTGTGTGTGTGTGTGTAGATACACACTCGCACACGTATCTGTGTGAGAGTGTGTGTGTGTGTGTGTGTGTGTGTGTGTTCATGTGTGTGCATATGTGTATATAAATGTGCACATATGTGCATGTGTCTGTGTGTTTATATGTGTGTGTGTGTGTGTGTGTGTGTTTGTGTAGTGTGTGTAGTGTGTGCATGTGTAAATAAATGTGTTTGTGAGTAGCTATGTGCATGTGTACTTGTGCTTGTGTGTGTGTGTGTGTGTGTGTGTGTGTGTGTGTGTGTGTGTGTGTGTGTGTGTGTGTGTGTGTGTGTGTGTGTGTGTGTGTAAGTACATTTTACATTTGTGCATAGCTGTGTGTATTCTTGCTTGTATGTGGGTGTGTGATGGGGGGTTGTGTCACCATTATTCCACCTGCCACAGTGATGCAGATGTGAAAAATGTGGACTCCTCTGACATGACTTCTGTGACATGCTTAACTAACTATTCCACTAGAGGAGCCAGCCAGAAACAGACACAACAGTTAGGAACAGAAAAATAATCCATTGATTCATGGAAAAAAAAACATAAGGCGACTGATGTGAGGGGTAGTGAAATTAGAAACAAGGTGCTTGGTAAGTAACAGATTCATGTTATCCAGTGTGTAAGGAGATGTGCTGATGGGATAACCCAGGCAGCTATTATCTGCCATAAATATACTATTTCCACTGTGAGTAGTAAGAACATAATACTATTCAAAACAAATGTATATAATCACTGATTTTGCAAAACTTGGGAGCATCCTATTTAATATCATTTCAGTGCATGGTGTTAGATGTAGTAGAACAGTAACACCTTCACAAAACATGTCTTAATGAGACAATATCACTGATATACATACATTATAAAATAATAAGATAGTCACATACATTACTGTACATATGTCTAAAGGTTTGCCCAATTCATTCATTCATTCATTTTTGTTTCTTAACTGAGAAAGATTCATTTAGTTTGTGTGCATTTAATTCTGTCTCTTGAAATCAAAAATTAATTAATGGAATAGTTAATCTTAGATTTAGTAAAAGAGATTATCTTTAAATAGATTTTAGGTCATGTGGTCAGATGAATAGTATTTCATTGGCAAGTACTTCTTCCCTTAGACGTTTTTCCATAGTGTACCTTACCACCCGTGATAGCATTTTGTAGTACTGCAGTCATTATTGCAACTGTGCTCTAGTCTCAGCTACATTACCCAGAGGTTGCCTAAAACAAAACCGACTTTATGGAACAAGAAGAAAAATAAATAAATACTTGGTCCAGTTACGCAATTTTCCAGATATATGTGGAATGTGCAGAAAGACATTTGCTAGCTGTGCAGACATAGTAATGACAGAGAAACAACTTACTGATCTGTGACATTGTAATGACTTATTGATCTTTCATTATAGTAGTTCTTGCATGGCAGAGCTGTACAAATAAGATCTTCCTAGCTCACGCATCTGATGCCTGTATTCATAAACATTTCCAGCTCTCTTCAGTGCACTCTTTTGATGTCACTCCATTACTTGTACTGACATACAGGAGTTACTTCCTGTATGTCTTTTTTGTTATTTCCCTCAGCTTATATAAAAAGGAATTTGTTGTAAGTTCCTTTCAATGTCTAAACAGACCATGTAATTTTTCTCAGTTAGGTTAATGTTCAGTTTGTTTGAGTGACTTAGGCATTCATTCTGTCTTAGAAATAGTAGGAACAGGTGAAACTGCATGTGTTAGTTTTCCCTAGTGGACAATTATTCCCTATACCTCCCCTGTTGGAAGACTAACCATTACACTTACTGGCATCTATCTTGTGTGACATTCAATTAGGTTAGCAGGTAGCACTGAACTAGTGTTATTTTTGGAAGAGCAAAGACTTGAAAAATCGGTGGAAAAATCCATGATTAAGAAGTACAAAGAAAAGATTATCAAGCCAGGTCAGTCTTTGACCTCCAAATTCTACTATTCCTCTGCTTTTGCTTACACACACACACACACACACACACACACACACACACACACACACACACACACACACACACACACACACACGCACACACAGACACACACGCACACACACACACACACACACACACACACACACACACACACACACACACACACACACACACACACACACACACGCACACACACTCGTGAACCAGTACAGGGACTGTCAGAGAATGATAACATAGGCTGTCAGACTAGGAACACTGCAAGGAAAGTAATACTAGGTCAAAAAGGCCTGTCTGATGACAAACACTGCCAGTCTAATAAGCAAAAAAAAAGGGGGGTCAGCTTTCAAATCTAATACTTATTCATTTCTTAATCTGGGTCTATGTTCAGCTATCAAATAGAACTTTCAACAAATGGCTGAACATCGAACCCTATCCATCGAATGTTCATTCAGTGAATGTTCATTTCATCGATGGGGAAAGTAACTAGTTAGCCACCACTTCCCCATCTGCCCTTTTCCCCCACTGTAGTGCGATCTTGCAGTTGGTATAAATAGGGTGTGTGTGCGTGGGGTGTAGCCCTCCACCTGGGTGGGTTTGAAATACTGCAGTGGGGCACACAGGGAAATGGTGGCCAACTAGTTACTTTTCCCATAGATGAAATAAACATTTGCTGAGTGAACGTTCAATGGATAGGGTGTGATGTTAAGCCGTTCAATGGAGGTTCCATTTGATGGCTGAACACAGACCCTCTTGATCTTGGCAAATGTTGGCCAGCATCTTCAAAGCATCATGGTCAGTCACACTGCAGTTCTTTTTTAAGAAAGCCTGGTCTAAGCTAGGGCTGAAGCTGGTACTGATCTCTGTTAATGTTTCACTTGTTTCTGATTTTACATTCCAGGAGGAGTTTGTTTCTTCAAAGGTGGGTGAGGATGTCCCAAAAGTTATGGACAGTTAGGACCAAACAGGATGTTGATATAGTTTTGTCATGTATGTCCTCCTCCATAATTAGCTATGCATTAACCTCAAGCCCCATCTATACATCATACATGCTATTGCTGGATCAGTATATGGAGGCTGAGAATTCAGTACCTTCGATATTACCACCTTCACATCACTACCAGGAACTGGCACCACCATGTGAGGAAACTCAGATAAGCAATGTTAATATGGAACAGGTGTCACTCAGCATCCATCATTCCCACCTTTGACATTGTTATAACCTGTTTCAATTCAGATTTTATGGGCACTATTGCTAAATCAAAATCATTGATGTTTCATGAGTGATTCTCAAGACCAGTTGTACCTATAGTTTGAATAACACTGCTTGGTCAAACATTTACAGAGCTCTCTAGACCAAAGGTTGTCTGTGTAAGTCAGGAGATGCTAATGAAACCAGTGAGATTATTCAAGTCCTGATGGTACAGTAGCAGAAGAAAACTGAAGAGGACATTGAGAAGAAGAGAAAGAAATGTGAAAGACTCACACAGATTTTATTTTGTTCATCTGTCTTCCTTTTTGTGTAAATAATGTTAAAAGGAATTGAAAAAGGCGAAGACAGTTCCTTCTTACTATCACTACATCTGTACATTAATCAGGTACAACTGTCTACAGAATCTATGAATCAGTGCTGATGGAGGAAACAGTTACTAGTCCATTTAACAGCCTTTGTTTGGAACAGATGGAAATTGTACCAGTGTGGAACTTCAAAGTCAAAGTCAAAGTAAACTTTATTGTCAATCAGATATCCACAGCAGTGCAAGCTGAACAAAATTACGTTGCTTTGGTCCCCGTGTAAGACATAACAATGAACACATAGTTTGAATGACAGTAAGACTAATGCATATACAGTAATAATTAAATTAATTAACAACACAATAAATTACCACAACTGGACAGGAAGATATAAGACAGTATTATACTAGTAGGTATTGCAAGACTTTGACTTCATATTGTGATTGCTTAGAATATTGCACTTTATCAGTTTTAGTATGATATATTCTGATGTTCATATTGCACATGTATGGAATGGCCCTTTTTTTTTTTGAACTTTTGGCACTTTCAACAGAAATTAACTTTTCTTATTTTCCATAGCCTTCTTAATGGAGTTTAATACTTAAATCACAGATAATGAATCATTCCTAACTGCCCACTTAACCATTTATGGACATCTCTTGACAGATACTTATCCAGTGCATCAACACATACTAATATTAACAGTGAGCACATCAGGGCTCTGATACTGCAGCAGAATGTTCTGTCCATAAGGAAAAACAATTTGCATCAGTGCATTAATTCCTACACCTAGCCCTGATTTAGAAAACAGTAATGCAAGCTGAATGAAGTACAGTATTTTGCCTTTGTTTTGTGATTCAGAGCTAAATTGGGAGTGCATATTCAAGTCTAAGAATTAGCACATTCAGTATAGCTTTTCTTGCTCTGTGGGTTAGCAAGTGGGACAACCAGTAAGAACATTTATGTTGATTTAAAACTTACTTGATTGTCATGTGTCAATGTGTGCTCCTGAAAGGATAAGGCTTGATCAAACAAAATGCCCAATTACTTTTATTTGGTAACTGTTGTGACAGAAGTACCATGAAGGTCAGTTATCAGTAGGTGTACAGTTTTCAGCCTATGAGGAGTTCTAAATAACATAGCTGTAGTTTTGGATGAGTTAGTGTAAGTTTGTTTGACCTAAAAAATCATTTTTTCTTATTTACAAAGTTAAACATATGGCACAAGCTAAAGATATATATAAAAATTAATTTTTGCAGGGATAGAGCTTTGCCCTTACAACCTGTTGTCATTTATTCCTTTTTAATGCTTTTTGCATTCCTCACGCTTGCAGACCATCTAGCTTACGTCATGACCATGGGCATTTGTTTCACATCTCGGGTGTGAGAACTGGTCATGGCACAACTCTCACTTAGCCATGAGGGAATTTTCTGGCACTGACATCTCTCCTTGATGGCTACTGTACACACTGCAAGATGTGAGGTCCTGCCGTGCCTTCTCCTGTAGCATATGCATTCCTGCACATGTCCTGTGTAGGTTAAAGAGTGGATGCAGCTTCATACAGAGAAGCATATTTCTCTGGTCAGTAGTCTGTGTGCCTTGCACCTTTCTGTCCAGCAGGTGATGACATTCAGCTGACTTGAACCACTTCCCTCCCTAAGTATAGGTGAGCTGCAATGGTCACTCACTGCTATCTCTCCATGTGGGTACCCCCAGTGTCATGGGTGCTTTTTTTTCCAGGGTTGCCTTGGACACAGTTATAGCTTTATCATCTGTGCCTTGGAAATGAGTCTTATTTTACTTTATTGTTATTCTAAGGTAACATTGTGTCACAGAAAGAGGAATACTTGTTTTTGGGTGACTTCAGATATCCCTGCTTCCGTGTCTCCGATACTGTGCAGAATCAAGAGTTTAGGAGTTTGAATAGATAAGAGAGGTGCATGGGGGGAGGGCCTCAGCCTTATGTATAAATAAACCGTGTAATTTTGTTTAAAATTATAATCTAAATGTCGTTAAGTGTATGCCAGATTTATATTACCTTGCTTTGCTTGTACTTCTATATTGCTAACATAACAGATATGTACAGTAAGCTTAACATATAATTAATTGTTCTGAGTAATTTAGTATAAAACAATACATACTTGTTAATTATTTAAGCAATTTCAGACAAAGTTATTTTTGAAGTATTTGAAAAGCTCTACCTATGATCAGCTACATAATCATTAATGCAATTGTAAATTTGCTGCTGTGCTGTGGAGCTTAGTTAAATACTATTATATGTCTGTCACTGTAGTGTGAAGCTTTTTCTCCATGGGCTTTCTTTGTAAAGGGGGTTCCCTTGTTCAGTTGGGGTATCTCAGTAAACAGAAGCAAAATAAATAAATAAAGACTAAATAAAAACATTATTCAAGGCTGACTGCTTCATTATAATAATGAGATACTCTGTTATTCTTATTCAAGTTTATTCAACTTGAATAATGACTTTTGACTTTCCACAGTACATCCTTAGAAGAACATATAAAAGGTGGGTTCAAGGTTTCAGAATAAAGTAATACATATTAGCTTACCTGACAACTCAACAGCAGTAAATTCTGAAAATAATTTGCTGCTGTTGTGCTCTTAGCTTCATGGCATGAATGACATGTTTTGAGATTGGACTGTTGTACTTTTTATACATTTTGTGCAACTTTCTAGTAAATGTAGTTCACTTAGAGGTTTACGTGTTTCTTTGAGGGCAACATGGACATGCGTACTTTTCCATGTTGCCTGCATTAAATAAAAGAGAAGTCTAATGTGAAACAAACCTGCATCATGAAACCTTGATTTCATTACTTCTTTTTTTGTATTGGTCAAGACCCCTGTACCCCATGTGGGGACGAGTTCCCATGCCCCTATCTCTGTATGCACCAACTCTGAGGTCACTGTACCCTATGGAAGGGGCAAACATGGAAATTAAAAAAGTGGGTTTTGCTCATACCTGCATTATTTGTATTTGTTTTCTGGGGTAGAGCACTGATCTCCATGGCATTATTTCAGACTCAGCCTGGGAACAGTTTCTGGCTATGCAACTTACTCAGAGTCACACACTTAGGCAATAGAGGTTAAGGGAATTAAACCTTGCACCACTGGACCAAAGGGAACAGCTCATTAACAGCTCAGTATTCCTATAAGCCAAACTGCCAGAGAGAGGCATTCTCAACAAGACTCACAATTAATCCCAGAAGCTTGCTCTGTACTTTTGAGTATTTCCCACTTCTGATTCATGATTTTACCGTTAGCTGCCCTTAATTCATAAAGCTTCTAATTTTTCTATGTAAAAGTCCCAGCCAGTTCTGATTGACTGATTGCTTATAGCAGTAGTTATGGATATTAGCAATATCTGCATAGCTGCATGAATGCCAGAAAAGTTTTAAGAGGAACAGTTTACTTTATGGTAAACATTATTAAACAAGTTTTGCAACAAGGCCTTCATCAGACATAAAAAAATACTACACTAAAATGCACCTTTTGTATAAAGGTATTTGACCTAACAAAATTAACATTTCTGACTTTACAATGATTCCCGCATTTGACCATTTTATTGTTTTAAAGAAAAAGTTTAATTAATGCTAGGATGTCAGGTTTTTCATGTTCAACCGGCCTGATCTTCCATTGATGATAGTTTCAGGGTGGCAGGCAGTAGACTCCAGGGGTTGCTTTCAGCAGGGTTTTTAAAATGCTCTTCTTTTTTGGTGACATTGTCAGGAGGTGTAGTGAACACTTTGAGGGTCTCCTGAGCCTGATTGACATGCTTTCTTTCTTTAAGGAAACCATGGCAGAACATATAGCTAGGGAGGGGTGAAGAGGGCAGTGTCCAAGGGTGTGAAGTGATAAAGAGGGTGATCAGCAGATGCCAAAAGGTCTTGAGTACATTACCAAAATTCAGAAATTAATGTCGGTACTGTACTTGCAGTCAGAAGTGAAGCAACATAATTCTAAGTACAACATGATTATAGCAGTTTAATAAGGGTGTGTGTTGTATCTATTCCTCTTCCTTCATAATTATTATAGTCAGGACACCAAGGAACAGCCAAGATTTAGAAAGTATTTACTTCAGGGACATAAAGGTTGTATCTTTGTTGTTTGCAGATGATGTTTTCATTGTGACATTAAATGACTGTGAGTTTCAGTGTGCACTGCTATGTGTGAAGTGGACTGGATGAAATCAGCATTTCCATTTCAGAGGTCATGCTTCTCTGCAGGAAAGGTGTGAACTGCTCTTTGCAGATGAGGAGGAAGCAGCTACATCAAGGGGAGGGGCTCTATCAAGTGGAGGGGTTTAAAAATCTTGAAGTTCTGTTCATGGATGAAGGTAGTGGGGATCAGTAGAACAATTAGTGAAAGAGGGAAGATGCGAGAGTATTGCAGGTTTGTACCACACTATGGTGGTATAAAAAGAGTCAAGCCACAGGCTGGATTCCTTATTTACCAGTTATTCCCTGCTCTACCTTCATCCATAGTCATGAGGTTTTCTTAGCAGACACACATGTCAGAAATAAGGCCTCTTCACACGGTTGTTGGGTTCGTATTTGCTTAGAGGGATAAGGAGCTGTCCATGACAAAGTAAGGAGTTTAGCATCCCAGAACAATTTCATGGAATAATTACTGATCCTCTGTGTTAACAGGAATAAGCTGAGGTAATTTGGGCATCTAGTTATTATGCCCCTTGGGTGCTGCCTTAGGAGGTGTTCCAGATACAGCCTACTGGATGTTTGATCTCAGGAAGACTCAAAACACCTCATCTGTAGAGGTAGCTGTCTGTTTGCTTGTGAATACTTAGAATTATAAGTGATTAGCTTTTGTGGTACTGAAATTAATAAAGTCTGAACTGCCCTGTGCACCTTACTATCAGTCTAGCCATCATCACCAGCTCAAGAGGCTTCAAAATGAATGAATGAATGAATTAATGAATGAATGAATGAATGAATTGTTGAGGCAAAAGACAGACAGAAATTTACTGAAAGTGTTAGCTGGAACTATATGTCAATGGGACATTAGTTTACAAATCAGGATAGTATTAATTCTTGAGTGTATACCACATGACAGTCTAACTTTAAGATCCTAAGAGACAAATACAGTACTTTAAAAAAAAATCAAAATTTCTTTGAAGTGATACAAATCTAAAAGGCAGAAGGGCGTCTAAGTTGTCTATAGGCTTTAAGAATTTAATTAGAGCTGAGATTTCTCTTTACATAAAATCAAGGCAAAATCCAAGAAACATGAATTGGTATTGCAATTTACATTAATTTCTTCACAGTTTAACATAGAAGCATGCTGAAATAAAGCCACATTTAAGTTAAGCCTGTTAATAAAATATCTAGATTTAATAAGGACTTCTATTATTATGTAGCATTCTCAGATGCTAATCAAGTAAGAAACTCAGCATATTAAAACATGCTTCAGATGTTACTGCTGATATAACCATAACACTGCACAGACATATTATTTGCAAACAGAAACTCAACTTGCATTCCTGCCCTTAAAACATATAAACTATAAACTGAAGCATTTCCAGAAAGTAACAAGGATCTGTACCATATGTAGTAACGGAATGCTTCAGTGCAGCACACCTGTTCATAACCAAAATGTTTGTAGAACATAGAACCTAAGTGCTGCCTGTCGGGGGGTTCAGCCCCACATCTCCCCTGCTGCCCTGGACTTCCTCTACCATTGCACATTCAGGAGTTACTGTAGCTCAGTGACAATTACAGCATGGCCTTACTGAAAGGAAGGTTCATGCAATCAGCTCTATATAACCAGGGTGTGATGAAGTAACCTGCGTCCAAGTATGAGTCACAAAGAAAAGACAGTCACGGAAATATTACTTAATTTAAAAACAGACAACTCTCTAGGCCCTGTTAACATTGCCAGCAGTGACTTGTTCTTAATTAAAAACAATTTTAGTGAAATCTTACAAAGTTTGTTTAGGAAATCACTAGTTAACACTGTCCTCCCTGTGGAAGCAATCTGAAGTTACCTAAGTATATAAAGGTAATTGTGACTGACACTGTAAAGAATTTAATTTGCTTAGTAATGTAGAATCATGGGTAAAACAATCACACTTAAGTTACTAAAACTTGATCTAAAAACGGAGCACTTGTGAACCAGTTTGTATTCATGAAGGGCAGATCATATTCTGTCAGATGATAAAATTTCTATGATAATATCATAGTAGCAAGAACTCTGGAACTGATTACTGCAAAGGTATATTTCGATTTTAATAGTGAAGTTGCCTGGATAACTGTGTCCTTAAATTAATGCACAGCATTGGAGTCATTGCTCATTTGAGGGCAAGAGTAGAAAACTGGCTCTGCAACACAACTAGACACAAAAGGGTTCGGTCACTGACTAAAATTGAATGTATTTATTTGCTAACCAGAAAAGAGATGCGGATGTATATCACAGCTGATGCTTTTCAGCCACTAGCTGGTCAACAAACAAAGGAATAACCACAATGTTTATGTATAGCATAACATAGACAATTCAATCAATGTGATCTGGGGAGGTGTGAAGAAACTAGAGTACACAGAGAAAAACTAGCGA
Organism: Protopterus annectens; assembly: GCF_019279795.1. Classification (NCBI taxonomy): domain Eukaryota; kingdom Metazoa; phylum Chordata; order Ceratodontiformes; family Protopteridae; genus Protopterus; species Protopterus annectens. The sequence continues at coordinate 605,770,597 of NC_056729.1, read as the reverse complement.
GGACATGGGGAGAACGCACAAATTTCACCCAACTAATACTGAAACTACTCTGAAGTATACAGAATAGACTGTCCTAGGGATCATCACAGGAGCATACCAACAATCCCAGGCATGTAATCACATGAGAGTCCTAGCCATCTGCACCTTTAAGTAGACGCACTTAAAATTTTTTCTCATTCAATGATGGGTCTGATGATGGAAGTTTACATATGATGTCTTCTTTGGGTCTTGAAGATATTCCCTGTGAAATTAACTGATAAAATAGAAGGATTTCCTGACTGTGGTGGAAACATGGTGATTAAATGGAGAGAACATTCCTCATAAGTACTCAGGTCTCTTATATATGTATGCATACTTAATCTAGAGTACTTGATAATAGTTTTCAATCTTACTCACACTGGCTAATCTACAATGTATGTACTGTACTGTGTACTATGTATGTATTCCACCTATATTCAAAATTTCAGCTGTGCACCACAAATCTATTAATTACCTTTATTTTTAAATTAATATTTTTTTGTTTGTTCTCTCCACTGTAACTGTTGATGTGCCACATACTGCTGTAAAAACATGTCTCTTGTAATTTGTGTGTATACTGATCATGTCTAAATAACTAAATGTATCTGTAATTTTTCTATGTGGAGCTTTTCTCCCTGGGTCTCTGCTGAAAAAGGACCTTTTCGACTCAGTCAGACACCCCCAGTTAAGAAATGTAAAATAAAATAAATAAATAAATTGTTACTGTATCTGTCTGAAGAGGAGTAACACTGCTAACATATGAAGTGGGAACTACTTTTTTACGAATGCTACTATGCTGCACCATTTTTGTATTTAGCTTGAGACCATTTTCCGTATACCAGCTATGTGCATATTCCAGCCCTTTTTGGACTAGTTTAGCATCGGTGGATGAGCGTATAAAATTGCCAACTTGTAGTCATCAGCAAACTTGTTCAAACACACTTTAGGGATATTTTCTTAGATGTCTGCAAAACAGATGTCGAAAAGAAGAGGGCCCAAAACTGATCCTTGCTATGCTCCACTAGTTACAATTTTATGTGCAGAGAGAGAGAACCAGTAACTTTCACTACCTGAGATCTGTTGGACAGACAATTTGTAATGCACCAGACAATGTAGCGGTTTACATTAAGTTTGTCTAACATTTCAATAATACCTACATGGGGAAGAGTGTCAAAAAACCTTGGCCAGGTCAAGATAATCAACATGCACAGAGTGACCACTGTTCGCAGCCTCTGTAACCTTTTTAAAGATATTAAGTAAATTCAGAAGACAGGACCTGTCCTTTACAAAATCAAACTAAGTGGTGTTTATATCACTTAAGTTGCCTATGCCTGCAAACATGAGTTCTGTTACAATACATTCCATGACTTTTCATATAAGGCTAGTGATGATGATAAGCCCATAATTCCATGGGTCTGTAGAGTAACCACAGTTGTGTAGAGAAGTCACAGTGGTTGTTCTACAGGCATCAGACACAAACCCTGTGGATAGGCTGAGGCTTAATGGTTTTAGTTGAGGCTGAGATACTGCATACTTGGTACTGATGAGAATGCTTCCTGGTATGTTGTATGGTCCCAGAAAAACATTATTAGCTTTAATAAGTATTCTAATACTTGCTCCAAGGTGATTACTGAGGAAACTACAGTTTTAGGGATAGTAGGTGCAACAATGTTGGTAGGTGGGGTAAACTTAACACCATATTTGTCTGCTAAGTTATTGGCTATATCCTTGAGATTTTAATGGGTAATATTATTACAGGAACCATGACAGGCCTAGCTATTATGTCTTAATTTCCTGATATAACTGAAGAAAAATTTGTAGTTTCCCTTGGTATCTGTAAAAAACCGTAAGCTCATACTCTGATTTTCACTTTCTAATAATTCTCTTTAAGTTCCTTGCTGACATGTTTCATTTTGGTCTTGAGATGGGTGTGGGGGGGGGGTCATGATTTGTCTTCTTTTGTCATACAGCTTATTAATACATGAGTTCAACCAGAGAGGTTTATTCCTTAATTTACCATTATAATTATAGGAGACAGGTGTATACTTTTCTGTGCAGCTGTTTAGGTGCTGATAAAAAATGGAGGTGAATACGACAACCCTTTCAGTTGTGTCCATTTTCATGAGATTGTTGGGAATTTTGCACAGGTCTCCTACAAGTTGAAGTAGGTGTATCCTGGAGAAGTCTCTAATAATGGGTTAATTAGGGAGTTAGGTAGTAGCAGCAAGCTGGAGAGAGAAGGTAACTGATTTGTGGTCAGATGTGTGGTGGGGGTACATGTGGGGCTAGGTTTGTAAGGACCAGGACAAGGATATTAGAACCTCTAGTGGGACATTTTAAAATTTACTCCAGTGCATTGGTATTGACAAAGTGTAGGAAATGTTGAGCATATCCATTTCAGAGGTTTAAGTGTGCCAGTCAATGTTTGGGCAATTGAAGCCACCTAGCTAGAAAGTATTTGGCTTATTATTTAATGTCTCAGTGGTATTATAGTAGTTTCTGTGATGGTTGGGGGACATTGATAGGAATCTGTCACTTGCAGTTATATAATAATTGGATTTGGTAAAGGTGATTTTGATCTGCAGGAGTTCCAAGTTAGGTTGTATATATATATATATATATATATATATATATATATATATATATATATATATATATATATATATATATATATATATATATATATATATATATATATATATATATATATATATATATATATATATATATATGTTGTTGTGTCTTCGGCTTTTCGGTTAGGTCGCCACAGCAGAACTCCGGTCTGCTAATGATTGGCAGTAGATTTTTATGTGCCGAGTTGCCAGCCCTGATGCACAACCTTCAATGAAGGTACGTCCATTCACGCACATCTCCATACAGAAGACGCTCTAGCTGAGAATCGAACAAGACGTCTTACTGTGAGGCGACAACGCTACCGCAGCACCACCACCGCAGTTTTTTGTATACATATATATATATATATATATATATATATATATATATATATATACATGTGTGTGTGTGTGTGTGTGTGTGTGTGTGTGTGTGCGTGTGTGTGTGTGCAGTGGTAGCGTTGTTGCCTCACAGCAAGAGGTTCTCCCATTCGATTCTCTGCTGGAGTGCGGGGAGTGCCTTCTGTGTGGAGTCTGCATGTCCTCCCCATGGTTGGGTGGTCGTTCGAAAGACATTGCGTAAAAGGGCGTGCCTTTGTTGAAGGTTGAACGCCGAGCTGGCACCTTGGTGTTTGTCAAAATCTACTGCCAATCATTAGCGGACCGGAGTTCCGCTGCGGCGACCCCTAACAGGGAAAAGCCAAAAGACAAAAAGACAACAACAACATATATATATATATATATATTTATATATATATATATATATATATATATATATATATATATATATATAAATGTATATTAGCTATTCAATCATCTATAATTGAGAATGCCAAAACATTGAGTCATCACTATTAAAAGCCAAAGCACTGAAGGAGACAAGTAAATTGAACTTTTATTATTTGAGGAACAGTGAGAATTAGGGAATTGGCCATTTCTGCACTGTGGTGCACTCTCAAGGTCTGTATATATAATAAGCAGAGGGATTTGGGAAGGCGGGGGGGGGCTTGCTCCCATGCAAAAAATGTGCTTTGATGTTCACTATTGTGGATGTTCAACTAATTGACATTGATATATATATATATATATATATATATATATATATATATATATATATATATATATATATATATATATATATATATATATATATATATATATATACACATATATATATATATATATACTGTATATATATACTGCATATATATATATATATATATATATATATATATATATATATATATATAGTATATATCTGGGACCAGCAAAAGTGATCAAAACTTACAAATGCCAACATGTTCTGTTGACACCCTTTCAACAAAGCAGATGAACTACAGGTGCGTAAGATCAAAAAATCTCTGGGATTGGGGAAGATGTCACCTTCGGCAAACAACAAAGAATGTCTAGCACCAATGGTGAAAATTATTTGAGTTTAATGTGGCAGCTCCAAAATAAAAATAAAAATAAACATAAGCAGACCGATTTCAGCCAAAAGTTAGCCTTCCTCATAGGTTCATAGGTTCATAGGTAGGTACCAGGCTATCTGCCCGAAGGCATTTATAAGCCTAGCTGGAATGTGTTGGCTTTCGCCGCCCCCTTAGATTAGTTCCCTGTGCCTCTGTCCAGCAGAGCCATTGAAGTGATTCCTGGGGTCAAATTTCTGTTTCCCATCCACTCGTCAAGGTTTCTCTTGAAGAGGGTTAGTGAGGAGCTCTGCCTAATGTAGATTGGAATCTTGTTCCAGAGCATGGGAAGTCTCTGGGACAGGAATCTATCCCTCCAGCATGTCCTATTTATTGTTGTGGTGAGGTTTAGATCCCTACAGCGTATGGCTTGAGGGGATATGGTTTTCTTTAGGTGGAGCATGTCCAGCAATTCTGGGTTGGACATGGCCTTCTATGTCAGGCAGAGATCACCTCTGAGTAGGCGGTATGCAACCGAGTACAGCTGGAGTTTCTTCAGTCGAGCTGCATAGGGCATCTGCTTGAGGCCAGTGATCCTCTTGGTGAGGAACTTCTGTGGTCTTTCCAGTTGTTGCAGGTGTCTTGTAAGGTACATCCCAAGTGAGGTATTGTACTCTATGATGGGTCTGATGAGTGATGCATAGAGGGCCCTATGACCTCTTTTGATCTGGATGCAAACCCTTTTGTGATTAGGTGGGCCACATAGAAGGATTTTCTAACCACTTTGGCAATGTGATTATCAAAGGAGAGGTTACTATCTACTTAGGTCCCCAGATCCCTTATTACATCTTCCGTATTTAGGGGGCTACCACCTATGTGGTAGTTTGTGGGTACTTTGTTTTTTCCAAAGGGGATGACTATGCACTGTTTGGCATTTAACTTAAGGCCATGGTTTTGACACCAGGTATCTGTCTCAGTGAGACCCTTTTGGAGGATGTCTGTGTCAGCCGGAGAGTCAATTATAGGCCCTAGTTTGCAGTAGTCTGCAAACTTGGTCAGCCACAGTCCTCCTGTGCTTGCCTGTACCTCTGAAAAGTATATGCCGAATGGGAGAGGTCCTAGGACTGAGCCCTGGGGAATGCCACTTGGAACTGGTTTAGAGTCAGACCTAGTTCCCGCAACTCTTACCATGTGGGTTCTGTCTGTGAGCCAGTTGGCAACCCATCTCATGATGTAGGGGTTTATGTTCAGGCTGGTAAGCTTGTCTATAATACCTGAGTGGGGAATGGTGTCGAAGGCCTTTGTGAGGTCTTGGTAGGCTGTGTGGACCACCTTTCCCTTGTCTATAGCCTTGGTAACTGTCTCAAAGAAGTCCACCAGGTTTAGGAGGCATGATCTGCCCTTAACAAAGCTGAACTGGGTAGGGTCCAGTATTTGGAGGTTTCCAATGTCTCTGTTAATGAGATCCATGCTGATGTGCTCCATAGCTTTGAAGACCAAACTAGTCAGGCTTATAGGGTGATAGTTCCCGGGGTCCATTGTGGTTCCACCTTTGTGGAGTGGAATAACCATTGCTGTGTGCCGCTCTGTGGACACCTAGCCTGTGGAGAGGCTGAATTTAAACAGTGTGTTTAAGTGAGGGGTTAGTTCACCTTTGAGCTTGTGTAGGACGCAGCCTGGGACACCGTCCAGTCCCATTGATGCTGTGCTTTTGGCTTTGGAGAGGGTTGTTTTAACCTGAGTGTCTATGATTTCAGGGGCACTACATTCTTCTGGTACAGTTACTGGCCCTTTTGGGGGTGAGAGGGGGGTGAAGTTTGCGCTGAACCTGTCTGCCAGGATGTTGGCTATATCGGTTGGTTCAGTGTATTTTGTGCCATTCTGCAGTAACTCCGAGCAGATCTGAGAATTGCCACTTAAATTCTTGACATAGCTAAAGAATGCCTTGTAGTTATCTTTGGAGTCCATGGCAATTTTTCTTTCAAAGCTAGCCTTGGATGATTTTATGAGGGAACATAGTTTCTTGCTGATACTAATCACGGATGTCTTCCCTTCTTGGGATTATACTCTTTTCTGTACAAGTTTCCTCCACCAGACTGGTTTCCTTTTCTTGGAGGAGTGAGTCTTGGTTTTGTTTGGGATAGCACGATCCATGCATTCTTTTAGGTGCCTGTAGAGTACATTAGTAAAGGATTTTTGTAGCTTGGACAGCATTATTCTTTAGCATGGGGGCTTTGAAACTTCCCACCTCGGTCTTAAGTAATGTGAAGTTTGCTTTTGAACATTTTTTCACTGTGGTTTCTTTGACCTCGGGTGGTGGTGGAATGTGGATATCCAGAATGATTAGTTTATGGTCAGATCTAACCAGTGAGGGGTTGACCTCCGGTGTGGAACACTGGTCACCCATGTTGGTGATTACCAGGTCCAATATGTTGTCACCTCTGGTGGGGGTGTTGACCAGTTGATCCAGGGCGTTTGACTTTATAAATTCTAGGAAATGTTTGGCAAGGGAGTTTGCACTTGAGTTCTCCCAGTTAATGTTTGGGTAATTGAAATCACCCAATATCAGTGTGTTTGGTAGGACCTTTTTGTTTCCCAGTGTTTCCAGGAATGTGGAGTGGGGTCCTGGGACATGGTGGGTGATCTGTATCAAGCTATAATTAGAATAGCAGTTTTGCCCATTGTTAGTTGCACATGGATGATCTCTGAAGCATCGTGCTGTGCCTCTAACCTGGAGGTATGGGTATCCTTGATGAATACGGATACTCCCCTGCCTTTTGTATTTTGGTCTGGGTTTTGTGGCCGAAATGTATGGTATGAGTTGTAGCCTAGTAGTGCTGGGGTGCTCTCTGGAGCCTTAAACCAGGTTTCTGTTACTGCACATATATCGATATTCTCCATACTGAGGAGTGCCTCAATTGCGTGCATTTTGAGGTTTAGACTTCTGGCATTGAGCAGCATTATCCTAAGTTTTTTGTTACTTGTGCTATTGACGGTGGTAGGTTTGTCTTTTGAGCCTTGCCTAAAAAAGGCACTATGGGGGTGGCAAGAGCCTTGGCCAGTATTTGAAAGCCTAAGGGTGACGGGTGCAAGCCATCTCTAGTGAAGCAGCGTGGCTTGTCAAGCATGTCATCCCAGGCTGACAGACACTGGATCCTCTTTGAATGACACCAGAAGCTTAGCCAATTGTTGAAATTGATAATTTTTTCTCTATACCATGGTATCATTCTTGGTGAGAACAGGATGCTACTCAGAGTCAGTGTCATACCGGCCTGGGCTATGTGATTAGAGAGCTCCTCCATGTCTCTTTTCATGTAGTCCAGGGAGGTACGGCTCAGGTCATTCACACCAACATGGACAATGACAGAGTCATACTTGTACTTGTTCTGGAGTGACCTGAGTGCTTGTGTTATGTGGTGGATCCTGACACCCGACAGGCAGCTAACAGTAACCTTCTCCTTGTTCAGCCTAGTGAGTGGGATGTCAGTGTGCCTGACTATATAGTCACCTATTACTAGTGTGTTGGGTATGTTATTTTGCCTTAAGGGCTGTGATTGTGTGTCACACTGGTTTTGTGAAGTATGTGTTGTCTGGTTTGTGTTGGGTGGTGGAGGCTGCTTGGATGTCTGCTTTGGAGGTCTCTGTTGCTTTTGCAGATTTTTATTTAGAGCCTCCGGGTATGTTTTTGTGTATTTATGTGTGTTTTTTGCCAGTGCTGGTTTCATAGGTCTATGTGAGACTGGTGGTGTGATGAAAGTAATTCCCTTCTTCTCTTGACTGCCTGGTCCAGTCTTGGGTTGAGAGAGCTTAGCCTCCAGTTTGGCTGTATAATGGCATATCTCGCATGTATTAGTGTTTGGTGGAAGGAGGAGAGGGTTTTCTGTGTACATGAGGCAATTGTAACATTGCCTCAAAATGCCCAGATTCACCAGTTGGACTGGAGAGTACACCTGAATCTGCCCTTTGGACATGCCTGGATAGGTACAGTGAACTGTTTTACTGATTGGCTGGTAAGGTTCATAGGTTAATAGGTTGGTACTAGACTATCAGCCCTAGGGCCTATACAAGGCTAGCCATAACAATTCCCTGGCTATTTCTTCCCACACTATTTACTTCCCTGGACCCCTGTCTAGCAGGGTGACTGACGTGATCCCTAGGGGGAATTTCCTTTCTCCCATCCAATCATCAAGGTTCCTTTTGAAGAGGACCAAAGAGGCACTCTGCTTGACATGTATGGGAAATCTATTCCAGAGTCTGGGGAGTCTCTGGGTCAGGAATCTATCCCTCCAGCATATTTTGTTTATTGTGATGACAAGGTTTAGATCCCTGGAGCGTGTGGCTCTGAGGGATTGGGATTTCTTTAAGTGTAGCATGTCCAACAGCTCTGGGTTTGACATGACCTTGTATGTTAAGCAAAGATCACCTCTAAGTAGACGATATGCAACAGAGTATAGCTGGAGTTTTTTAAGGCGGTCAGCGTAGGGCATCTGCTTTAGGCCTGTGATTCTTTTAGTGAGGTATTTCTGTGGCCTTTCCAGTTGTTGCAAATGTCTTGAGAGGTACATACCAAATGGGGCATTGTATTCTATAATGGGTCTAATGAGGGATGAGTACAGTGGGACAATGACCTCCTTTTTTCTGGATGAAAAGCCCTTAGTGATGAGGTGTGCCACATAGAAGGATTTCCTGACTGTTGTGGCGATGTGGTTATCGAAGGTGAGACCACTGTCCACCTGTGTCCCTAAGTCTCTTATCAAACTTTCGGTGTTTAGTGTACTGCCACCGATATGGTAATTCACGGATACATGTTTTTTCCCAAAGGGGATAACTATACATTTCTTGGCATTGCGCTTGATCCCATGGCTCTGGCACCAAACATCTGTTTCTGTAAGGCCCTTTTGTAGAGTATCCACATCATTTGGGGATTCAATAATGGCTCCCAGTTTGCAGTCATCTGCAAACTTTGTTATCCAGAGTCCCTTAGTGTTGGCCTGTACTTCAGAGAAGTAGATGCCAAACAAGAGCGGTCCCAGGACTGAACCCTGAGGTACTCCACTTGTCACTTGTCTGGAGCTGGATTTGGAGTCGGCTACTTTTACAGTGTGGGTTCTATCAGTAAGCCAGTTAGCAACCCATTGGGTGACGTAGGGATTAATGCCCAGCTTAGTAAGTTTATCTATGATTCCAGAGTGGGGGATGGTGTCAAAGGCCTTGGCAAGGTCTAGATAGGCTGTGTGGACCACCTTACCCTTGTCCATGGCTCTGGAGACCGATTCGAAGAAGTCGATCAAGTTCAGGAGACAAGATCGGCCCTTCATGAACCCAAACTGGGTGGGGTCCAGTGTTTGAAGGTTGCCAATGTCTTTGTTTATAAGTTCCATGATAATACGCTCCATGGCCTTGCAGATAAGGCTTGTCAGACTGATGGGAAGTTAGTTTCCTGGATCCAAGGTGGATCCCCCCTTGTGGAGTGGGATAACTGTAGCTGTGTGCCACTCAGTGGGCACGAAACCTGAGGTGATGCTATGATTAAACATGACACTTAGGTGAGGTGCCAGTTCATATTGTAGTTCATGTAGTACACAGCCCGGGATGTCATCTGGTCCCATGGATGCTGTATTCTTAGCTTTGGAGAGTGCGTTTTTTACCTGTGTGGCCATTATTACTGCAATTTGGCAATCTTCCGGTATTGAGATGGGCCATTTAGGGGGTGAGAGGGGGGTGAAGTTGGCACTGAATCGATCTGCCAGGATATTGGCAATATCCTTGGGATCAGTATATTTAACGCCATTCTGTTTTAGCTCAGAGCAGATCTGAGCATTGCCATTTAGATTCTTGACATAGTTATAGAATGCCTTGTTGTTGTCTTTGGAATCTTTGGCAATTTGATTTTCGTAACTAGCTTTGGAGGATTTTATGAGGGATCTCAGTTTCTTACTAAGGCTGGTAAGGAAGTTTTTTGTATCCCGGGATTTTCCTCTTTTCTGCAACAGTTTCTTCCTTTTGTTGTAAAGTTTGTTTATGGCAGGGGACCACCAGATTGGCTTCTTTTTTTTGGATGAGAGCATCTTGGTTCTATTTGGGATGGCACGATTTATGCATGAGTGGATGTGCTTGTTCAGTGCCTTAGTGTAGGATTCAGCAGTTGAACTTTCAGCTCCCGTCTGAATGGATGTCATGAAGTTTGTCACTTCTGATTTGAATAGCATGAAGTTGGATTTGGAGAAGTTTTTTATGGAGGTTTCCTTACTGGGGGTTGGGGGTGGGATGTGGATGTTAAGGGTGATTAGCTTATGGTCAGATGTGACTAACGAGGGGGTGACCATAGGTGTGGAGCATCAATTTCCCATGTTGGTAATGACCAGGTCTAGGATATTGGAGCCCCTGGTGGGACTATGGATTAGTTGATCCAGGGCGTTGGAATTTATGAATTCCAAGAACCGTTGGGCAAAGGTGTTGGTACATGAGTAGCTTTCCCAGTTAATGGCAGGGTAGTTAAGGTCGAATAGAGAGCCTTGTCCTTCTCTACAGTATAGGGGGGTCTAGTGCTAAGGTTTATTAGTGCTTGCTATGAGTTTTGGGCAAGTGCCGGGATGAGAAGTGAATGATTTGAGTGATTAAGTTGAAAGTTTGCCTAGTTCCAAGGGAAAATTTGAAAAGTAGACTTTGTGGAGCCAGGAATAGTTATGCCCTAGCTAACTGACGATTCCCTGTGTGCAAAATCGTGCAAATGTGGGTTATATAGCAGGGAAATGAAAGAGATAGAAATTACCCCAAAATGGCCAATAAACTACTAATTTATGGGCTGAAACCACTCCTCCAGGGAAAGATAGGCTGCTCAAAGCTCCCTCTCACAGTGAACAGAGAAACTTCCTTCTATCCAATTAAGGTATGGGCAAACACAGAAACTTGTAACACAGCCCTGAATTCAGCACTAACCTGAAAACTGGACTTAACTAGCTTAGAAAGGTGGGAAAACAAGTTTTTTTTTTTTTTTTTTTTTTTTTTTTTCAGAAAATAAAGCAGATACAATCAAAAACCACTTTAAATGCACATAAATGGCTATCACACTTGAGTGTGTAGCGTACAACAGTTAAACAGATAATTTAAACACAAAAACTACTTTGTTAAAGTGCAGGCAGAAAAATAAGTACAATATGTAGCTGAAACAAGCTTTTTAAATCACAGAAACTCTAGAAAATTGGCGTTTTAGGCAATATTAGCTAAAGGCAGCAAGAAAATGCAGAAAAATGATACTGAATCACTCCAAAGTCTCTCTTTTGTCTCTCTGCTGCTGCAGAACACTGCAGGGCACCAGGCAGGAGCTTGCTTAGCTGCATACTAGCAAAAAAAACTTGCAAATGTGGGCTTTATAGCAGGGAAATGAAAGAGATAGAAATTAGCCTAAAATGGCCAATAAACTACTAATTTCTGGGCTGAAACCACTCCTCCAGGGACAGATAGGCTGCTCAAAGCTCCCTCTCACAGTGAACAGAGAAACTTCCTTCTATCCAAGCAAGGTATGGGCAAACACAGAAACTTGTAACACAGCCCTGAATTCAGCACTAACCTGAAAACTGGGCTTAACTAGCTTAGAAAGGTGGGAAAACAAGTATTTTTTTTTTGTTTTTCTTTTCAGAAAATAAAGCAGATACAATCAAAATAACACTTTAAATGCACAGAAATGGCTATCACACTTGAGTGTGTAGCTTACAACAGTTAAACAGGTAATTTAAACACAAAAACGACTTTGTTAAAGTGCAGGCAGTAAAATAAGTACAATATGTAGCTGAAACAAACTTTTTAAATCACAGAAACTCTAGAAAAATCAGTGTTTTAGGCGGAATTAGCTAAAGGCAACAAGAAAATGCAGAAAAATGATACTGAATCACTCCAATGTCTCTCTTTTGTGTCTCTGCTGCTGCAGAACTCTGCAGGGCACCAGGCAGGAGCTTTCTGAGCTGTATACTAGCACAAAAGCCTTGCAAATGCGGGTTTTATAGCAGAGAAATGAAAGAGATAGAAATTAGCCCCAAATGGCCAATAAACTACTAATTTCTGGGCTGAAACCACTCCTCCAGGAACAGATAAGCTGCTCATAGCTCCCTTTCTCACAGTGAACAGAGAAACTTCCTTCTATCCAAGTAAGGTATGGGCAAACACAGAAACATGTAACACAGCCCTGAATTCAGCACTAACCTGAAAACTGGACTAAACTAGCTTAGAAAGGTGGGAAAACAAGTATCAGTGCTATATGTTCTATGAAGATGCCACGTTCACCAGGATTGTGCAGCCTCAGAGTTAGTATGTTTTTCTCTCTTTGCTAACTTTTAGTCTGCATATGGAGAGGATTTGTTTTGCACATGTATAGTGTTGTCGACCTTCTATGGTTGATGTTATTGATGTCAGCTCTCAGGGAGTAAGTTCACTCACACAGATTGTACAACTTGCTTGTAATTTATTCATTCTTTTTCAAGTCATTCTCTTTCAAGTCATTTGGGCCTGTATAAGCCTGTAAAACCAAATAATCTGTTACAACTTCTCATGCCCTGAGTAATAAATCAATATTAAGTCATCTGAAGTTGACGGTAAATGTAATAATCATAATCTTGTGAAATAAGTAGCTAAGCATTGTGAATTTTTAGTAAAACTGCTGGATCTTCTGTAATTTATTTACTATTTTAAAATAAATGCAAGAGTACAAAAGCATTAACATTATATGATGTTAAATACTAACAAATATTGGAAATAAGGTCTACAGAATTCTGATGGAAAAGAGCTAGAAAGAAAACAGATTGGAACAATGTATTACCTTTCATGGGGTGGGATGGGAGCATTCAGGAATTGGCAGTACACTATGTTGCATAAAACAGCATGGTAATCAGTGATACACAGGGGTGCAGGTACAAGTCACCTCTATTTAGGATATACAGTATGGAATGCGCAATATGCAAATGACTGTATAACAGCAAACAAATAAGTGACATCATGCTAATGAAAAACAACGCAAATGCAAATGATGACATCAAATATGATGGTGTGATTATATGTACATATTAAGTATGAAAAGCTATGGTGCTCATCTATTCTAAAGTCCAAGATGTTCCAGTATACAAGGGCTTTACAAGCAGTATGATGCTAGGAGTATCCCAGTGTTAGCTGAGCAGCATAACTTAGTGACTGCTTATACAGCCAGTGCATGTGATGCTGCACACTGTCGACAGCTAGTGCATGTGATGCTGCACACTATCGACAGCCAGTGCATGTGATGCTGCACACTGTCGACAGCCAGTGCATGTGATGCTGCACACTGTCGACAGCTAGTGCATGTGATGCTGCACACTATCGACAGCCAGTGCATGTGATGCTGCACACTGTCGACAGCCAGTGCATGTGATGCTGCACACTGTCGACAGCCAGTGCATGTGATGCTGCACACTGTTGCATATCATGCCATGGATGGATCTTTTGTGGATGCATACCAACACCTCCATGACCAGCACATTGTTGACTGCTGCTGTCTGAAAAGAAGCACCATATGAGAGTTAGTAGATGATTTACCAGACACTCCATATCTACATTTACTTTATTTTTTCTAAAGTACAGAGGTGACATGCTTATAGAAAATAAAACAAATAAGGTGTGCAGACCTAATGTAAGAATAAGTATTTTAGATCAGGGAGTGCAGTGGTAATACATGCAATATTCCATGAAGAGAGAAATGCTATAGTAAAATGTGTTAATTCATGGAATGATCTGTCTAATATTAAACATTAAACCAATATTTAAATATTCAAGCTCATATCTGATGGTTTTATGGCTAACTCAAATAGGCATATATCTGAATGAAGACTATAAGGTCTAATGTCATTGCTACATGACATGAATAACTGGGAGAGTAACATGGATATTAATCACAGGCAATTAGTGGAGAATCTGGATTCCTAAGGGTAAGGAAATATAGAGAAACCAACACAGAAAAAAAGTTTTGAATCTGAATAAGGTAGACTAATGGAAATGTATACCTTTTGAGAGGTGACTACACTTATGATGCAGGAGAAAAGGATCTGGGGCATATAATTTCTAATAAGATGAACTGAGCTTTGCAGTGTAAAAGGATACTGAAGACCTTATTGTAGTGAGTGGATTCCAGGGTGTTGATGACATTCTTCTGTATCTCAGGGGGCTAATAAGGCAGCATTTGGAATAGTGTCCAGATCTCTGGTGGTCACATAGAAAATAGCCTTGTAAAATGCCAGTCAGCAAAACAAAGAAGGCAAAACTTGGATGGAATAACATGAATGACTTAAACATTTGGTACATCAGCAGAGAAGAGAAGAGGAGAGAAGAGAAGAGAAGAAAGAGAAGAGAAGAAAGAGAAGAGAAGAGGAGAGAAGAGAAGAGAAGAGGAGATGAGAGGAGAGGAGAGGAGGGGAGAGGAGAGGAGTGGAGAGGAGAGGAGAGAAAAGGAGAGGAGAAGAGAGGAGAGGAGAGAAAAGAGAAGAGAAGAGAATAGAAGAGAAGAGGAAAGGAGAGTAAAGTTAATATTATTTAGTTGCATCTCATTATTGGAAGAAAATGGAAGAAATGGAGTAAAATTTAAAGGTAAAGGGAAAAGAGACATTGGTGATAGCTAGAAGGAAGAGATTTCAAACCAGAGTAGAAAAAATTCTGACACTGGTAGGGACTCAGAATGCACTGCTATAGGCAGTGGTATACCATGCGTCATTAAAGGGATTCAGAGATGACTGAGAATAACAAGAGGAGGAAAGGATGGGGCAATAGGAAGGACAGCTTATCAAGGTCTGGCTACAGCAGTTGGGCTGCAGCAGTCAAAATGACCTGACCACATTTATTTGGTAGCATCTACTGCATATGCATGGTCCATAAATTATACCAGTGCTAGCCAATGACAGACTCAGGTAAGATCATTAATGAAATCTTCTGGCCTAAATCCATGAATCTCCTCTACAGTCTTCAAAAACATTGCTAATTGGCATCTTGCAAACATTTGCAAATCTACATTCTTTTGCAATATTGGATGAAACTTTACAATATCATTTGGATCCCCCTTGTCCTTTGGTATTAGTACCACTGATACTTCACATATTAATCCTGAAATTCTGCATAATCAGGCTCTTGCTGAAGCAAAAACTGCAAAACATTCCCTATCCCCAACTGTATCACACTGTAAAAATCACAAGAGAAATTGTAAAGTCCTACCATTTCCTCACATTCATAGGAAAGATGGCTGCTAGAGCTTAACGGTTACTGATCTTTTAACCAAGTTCAGTTCTGGCTTCATTTCTAAAACCTCTCCTGTACAGTCTAAGTCACACCCCACCAAATAAAAATACTAGTTATAACTTGTAAATGCCCAGCATATTTCCTTTGAATGAAGCACTGATTTCCACCCATAGTAATTACTGACATAGTGACTCCCTCCAATCTATTTTCCTTCAGCATCCATGCCAAAAAAGCTTATGACCTACTCCCTCCCCAGTCCATCATGCTGCACCCTATCTTCCTTCCTCCTCCTACTCTTTAGCCATCATCTCTGTCGATTTATCTTCTAATATTACAGCCCACTTTTGCTGCTATACCCCTTCTCCTTTGTCTGCATTCTCACCTTCCTTCTTTTCCTATAAATCTCTACAAATAACTTGTAGCTCACCAACCTCCTCTTCTTCATTCTGCTTGTTCCTCCTCCTACCTGTCTTATGCATAATGTCACCTTTCTCTGCCACTTTAATTTCATCCCATCCTGCACCCTCATCCCTCACATTCCTGCCCAATTCTCATATACCACTTCCTGCAACATCCTCTACATCCAGTTCATATTCTCTACCTTTCTCCACTTACAAGAATCCCACTGTCATTTCTCTGTTCTCAATCCCCAACAAAGAAGATGGTGTAATATTTATCTTTCTTTATTTTTGTACATTCAGCACCTCCCTTCTTGTCCCTTTATTATCTGTGGTGGGCCATTGCAACCTCCTATCGTCCTTCTTCTTACCTCATGAGAATATAAACATTTTCCTGCTACTGTTCTTCACATTACGCACTTCTCTTTACCCGGTTCAAATACAGCCTTCACTATCTCTTTCCTACAATCTGAATGAAACTCTCTCTTTTCAAACAATCTGTCAACCTCCATATTAGCCACTGCATTATATTCACCTTCTGCTACAGTTCTGATACCACCTCAGCTCATCTCCTTTGCAAACCAAAATAGTTGACTGAAACTGTCCTCTTTATTACTGTATGGTCCAAAATTCTTTCCGTCCACTGTCATCACTATAATATATTACAGTTCATCACTAGCCATCTTCCCTCACCACTCCTTTCTACTTTCTGCAACCTCTTTTTCCATCAACATCTCATGCACCAGGATCACTACCCCAATTTTTCCCAGTTCACAGTCTGCCCAAGCCTTTGCAAACTATATTTCTTCACTCTTAATTTCTGAGACATGATAACCTGTTCACCCACATTTTTGAGCCTTGACATCACCTCTCTCTCTTAATGGAGTGATTCACTTCTCTCCATTCCATGTTATAAGTTGCGCACTTCTTTCCTCTGCTCATATTTTCTTCTCACCAACCTCCCTGAATGGTCCTTCCCATGCATGCTTGGCCTATTGTTCCTTGGTGACCCCAGTAACCACAGTACCTTCCTTCTCAGTTAGTTAGCAACTCCTAGTGCTTGTCATGTATGTAAAACTAACAGTAGCCCCCCTTTTCACTCACCCTCAAAAGAACCTATTACACTTTGCTCTATTCTGCCGTCAACTATCAAAAGACTATCCCATTGTATTAATTGCCTTGGATGTTGTGATTATCACCATCCACCTCTTCAACCCTCAGTCCTCCCTTAACTAATGTCAATCAAAGCTTTATAATCACACACTCATGTAACTTAATCCCTCTTCCCTAACCACACAACCTACCCTCCATTCTAAGTGTTCCCACCCTACAGCCTCCGTCTTGTACTTCACTGGATTTCATTTCCCATTTTTCCAAAAATCTAGTAAACACCTGTATCTTCTCCTCCAACCACACCAATTCTATTTCTCAGTTCACAACTTATCTCACTGCATCCAAGCCTCTTCTGATACTTTGAGATACACCCTTTCATTTTCCACCCTCCCCTAGAATACCAAACATTAGAACTTCCAGCTATCCCCAAAACAAAACTGCCCTACTAAAAAACTTACTCTGCAGTCCTATCACTTCCCATGATTCTTAAAGTCCACAAAATAAATATACCCCAAACCTACCACCCACAATTCCAGAAAGATGTTGTCCTCTAGACTTGAAAAACCTACACAATAACGACTATGAGTGTGCACCTGGAAATATTTGCTTTCTCCTTAATCATAATAAAGTGCCACCTCCCCAATTAAAAATAAAACAAATTGCAACATTAACTAGTCCAGATTGCCTAATGCTTGCTTTACAGATACGGGTACTCACACGGTTATATAAATGCATAGTATAGTTACCAAAGCTAAGGCCTCCAGTCTACTACAGTCTTGTGCAAAAATCACTCCTAACTTTACCAAAAAGACATACACACACATGCACACACACATATTTTATATATATATATATATATATATATATATATATATATATATATATATATATATATATATATATCTGCAGTCTTAAGGGTGAATAACCACATGAGTGAATGCTTTTTAGTGGTGAAAAACAAGCTAATGCTTATGTGAGCGGACATTCTTTTGAATGGAGTTTTTGCCAGCAGTCTATTGATGGGGGCATGGTACAGGGGAGAGAGAGGAAACTGGCTCATACCTCACTGTTGTAAGATCTTGGAATTAGTATATTTAGTTAGCAGAGGGTGTGGAAATGCAGAGGGCTTGCCCCCCCGCAAACAAATAGGAAAAAATCTTTCTTTTTTGTGCTATTGCTCATAAGAGTGTTCGCTCTAAAGTTTTATCTCTTTAAAGGTTTGCTCATATGAATGTTTGTTCTTTCATGAAACAGTCATATCTATCCATGTATCTATCTATCTATCTATATATATATATATATATATATATATATATATATATGTGTGTGTGTGTGTGTGTGTGTGTGTGTGTGTGTGTGTGTGTGTGTGTGGTATACATTTATTTGATCGGCCGGTATATGGCCGATCAGAAAATGTTCGAAAGCAGTGCGTCAATTTCTCAAAATTGTGAACCCAATATATGCGAAACGCAATATATCCCCCCCTTTTTGACTCATGGCAGTGCTTGTTTAGGTGGTAGAGCAGTCATGAATGTCATAATCAGTGTTTTGTATGACATTCCGACCGTTCGCTATTGAGAAATCCAACATTCCGGTTCGGTGTTATACCCGTTCGAGGTAAGTGAGGTCGCTGAAATGAATGTATTCCATGTTTCCATGTGTGTAAGCGTGTGTCTATCTACAATTAGTGTTGTGTGTGTGTGTGTGTGTGTGTGCGTGTGTGTGTGTGTATGTGTGTGTGTGTGTGTGTGTGTGTGTGTGTGTGTGTGTGTGTGTGTGTGTGTGTGTGTGTGTGCCTTTGTGTCCCAGTGTCTTGTAGTGATTTTTTTTTTCCTAAGGTAAGATACAAGGTTTTGATTAGGAGAAGAGACATTGTTAGGGTTAACACATATTAGTAAGGTGGTGGGGAGGATGAAGCCTCCTGTACCCCCTTATGTGTGCTAACCCTAACCTTCCCTCCGTCCCTTAAACTAATCATGCACCTTACCTTAATGTTTGATAGGATTTTTGTGATTTGATCAGAATAGGAAACTGTTTTCCTTTGGGATATTTTTCTTTTATTTCTTCATTTGTTTGGTATGTTGATTTCTGAAATGCTGCCATTGATCACCCGTGGTTTGATGCTTGTGCATTTTAATCAATCAATATTTACTCAGGCACACACATACACACGCACACACACACACACACACACACACACACACACACACACACACACACACACACACACACACACACACACACACACACACACACCATCTATCTACACACATACATACATAGCAAAGCATTTATGATACTGTGTTGTAAATATGTAGGGGCTAACAGATTATTCAATAATGCTCTTTCAAAGGTTTCAGAAAAGGAAGCATTGTTTAAATAAAAATGGGAATTTGATTATCTGTTGATTATTTCCATTATACAGTTGTGAGTGTAATATTGTCATACAGAGCAGCCATTACGTGAGACAATTTTGTAGAAACTCACCTTTTGATAGTGATATGATGTCCCACATTGAGATCCTCCATTTGGCAATAAACATATAAAGAAAACATGTATGATGCACTCAGTTTTAATAAATTCCATGGCAGTAGATGCATATGTTTTCTCTGTGTTCCTGTGTTAGAATTATATTGTCTGTTCCTTTAATATCTGTCAGTAATGGTTACGTGGAGCCATCTAAATAATATTGGATAGTATTAATTTTGCATTCTGTATTAACAGTACAATATACAGTAGTTATTCAGACATCTCTTTCTTCCATCCTTTTCATATATTTGTGACTTCAATCCCTGTGAAGCTTTCTAGAGCACTGCGTCCAGATCTGCTCAGTGTATCCTCATGTTCTTCTTGTTTAAGTGAGCTATACTTCTCAGAGAAGCCTTGATCTTTTCCACCAAATGTTTTCCCAGACTGTCTGAGTGAAGACTGTACAGGAAATAGAAATATTATTAGATTGCCATAGAGGTGTAATAAATACGAAATAAAACTTCACTCATCGTAGTACAAGTACAGCAAGAATAACATACAATGACAGGAAGCAGAGAACATCAAATATAAATATAACAAGTATTGTTAAGAACGTATTTCAGAATCTTTGCACACCTCACATATTTCTTTACATTTAGTCAATCTTAATATTTATTTATTTACATTTGTTTACCGAGAAAGTCGGAATGGGCCAGAAGCCCATTTTCAGCGGAGGCTTGGGGTGAAAAGATCCACAGAAATATAAGCAAAATACAATTATTAGATAGTACAATAGTAAACATATAGTAAGATGCATAATACAAATCACCCAGTTAGTCTATGCAAAGAAGTATTCAATACTGTTTTCTAGTAGATACAAATTCAAAAAAGAAAATCACACAAGCATTTCAGTAAAGATCACTGTGAGCATAATAAAATTAATACTGTGTAGATATTAAATAATAGTTACAAACAAATGAGATTTTATATATATATATATATATATATATATATATATATATATATATATATATATATATATTTTTTTTTTTTTTTTTTTTTGAGTAGTAATAACACTGAGGAGAGGGAAAAAATGAGGTAAGGAGTGGACAGCGCCATGAGAGAGCTATAAATATCTTGTCAGTCAGGACTGGTGTAGTAGCAATGCCAGTTTTTGGACAGATGTTCAAATAGTAGTTGTTTGAAATTGTTAGATTCAGGAGTGTTTTGAAGGGTGTGGGGTAGGGTTCCATAACTTGGCTATTTAATTTGAGAATAGGGCCTCACCGTGAGTGTTGTTAGCTTTGTTTACTGTGAGAATGTTTCTGTCTGCAGATCTTAGACTTCATGGGCATGAGTAGGGAACAACAAGTTCCTTGAGGGATGGGCAACTATCAGGATGGAAGATGATATTGTATGTGAATTTATTTATTTATTTTAGTTTTTAGCCAAGTCTTTAAAGTTCAATTTATTCTTCACTTTCTTGTTAATTTTTTATACATAATTTATTTTTTAAATTCTCTTTATTGTTTTATCACATAATAATAACAAGATAAACAACGACCAACATACAGTAACAAGATACACAAGAAACTATGTACAGTTATACATTGCCCAAAAAACAGATTTAAGCGAAACAAAAGAGGAAATAATCAGCAAAGGGTATTACTAAGAACATGTATTCATTTCAATATATGTTCGAAAAGCATTCTCCAAAATTCTTTGAGAAATGGTTTCTGATGAATGTTGTGAAATAAGTATCTATGTGCTTTGAGGTGTTTAATAGCTAGAGTCTTAAACCCTTCCCACGATAATATGTGCCTATTTTTCCATTTCAGAGAGATATAATATTTAACTAACATAAATAGAGAAATCAAAATTCTATATCTCCCCTCCGGTAAACCTGGAGGTGGAATATGAAGAATAGTAAATTCCCAAGATAGAGTTGATTTTTCATATCCAATTTTTTCCAGTAAAACTCTCAGGGCACACCATAGTTTAAATGAGCATTTACAGCTCCAGAAAACATGTAATAGATCATCAGTTTGGTTAGGGCAAAATTGAGAATGAGGGGGGTAGTTGGGATATATTTTGTTGAGTATGTCAGGAGTAAGGTACGCATTGTTCATTATCATGAGCTGTGTGTATTTAAGTTTCTTTAGGGGTATGTGTTTGGCACTGATTCTTATGGCCTTTGAGATCTGATTATGGGTAATAGAAGGATTAAGTTTTAGCCAAGAATTGGAGAAGATGAGCTCGTTATGCATTTTGGAGGCCATGATAGCTTTGTAAGTATTTGAGATCATTTTTTTTTAAGAAGAAATAGGTTCCACAATGCTTTCCAGGCTGAGATATCCTTATCAGATACCAAGGGGTGTTACAAGTAAATATGTACTAATTCTCTGATTTGTCTTAATATAATTGTATATTTTTTAGGTAAGTTCATAGATCCAAGAGGGACTATTGTTTGAAAGGGAAGAGGTCCGAAATAGTTGTATTCTTGAGAAGGGGGTATTGTTCTAGGTTTAACATATGACCATTCAGCTTTAGACTAGGGTTGAGATGCAGTGGTTGTAGAGTATTAAAGGAATGGATCAGATTGAAGGAGCTAAAGAGGTTTTGTAGTGACCTTATATTAAATTTAATACCTTTAAGTAATTTAAGATTGCCTAAATTTTCTTTGTTCAAGAAAGGGAGCGCAGAGGGGTTTATGTTTAAAGATTTGACACAGTTGTTGTAAAGTATGACCCAAGCAGGGGTCCAGGGAGAGTGATTTTTATTGTAGGAGGCAATATTTAATATTCTACTTCCATTGATTATCTCATAGTATGTTTTAAAGTCAGGTAATCCCAAACCTCCTTGTTCCTTAGGGAAAGTGAGTTTCGAATAACTAATCCTGACAGATTTGGGAGCCCAAATAAATTTTGAAAGGAGTGAGATAATATTTTTAAAGAATTTGTTGTGTAGTATACTCGTTGTTGCATTAAAGATATACAGAAATCTAGGACGTATATTCATTTTAATGATTGCCATTCTGGCCAGGAAAGGAAGTTTAAGTTTGGCCCATCTGTTTAGGTCATTTTGTACACTCATCCAGCATTTAGCCATATTATCCTGGTACTCAGCAGAATTCCCATAGGAAAAGGATATACCTAGATAGTTGTTGTTTAATGTTTATACCTATATTGGAAAATATGTTAGGAGATGGGGAATACATACTTATCGGAAAAATTAATGATTTATCTCTATTGAGTTTGTAATTTGCCAGGTTAGAAAAGGTGTTAATGGAAGATAGGATTTTTACCGGGTTAGACCTGGGGAGCGTAAAGTAAATGTTTAAATCGTCTGCGTATACAGAGAAATTAAGTTTAGTGTTAAAGATAATAGGGGTGTGATGTAATGTTTTCTGCTTAATTAGTAGGAATAATGGTTCAATGTAAAGGTTGAATAATAATGGGGAGAGGGGGCAGACCTGTCTAGCACCATTGAGGATTTTAATTCTATTAGATACCTGGTTATTTATTTGTAATATAGTGTATACACTAGAATATAGGGTTGTGATCCTACTAATAAATTAGTTTGGTATGTTGAAGTAAGGGAGACTATCAAATAAAAATTCTGTACTGATAAGATCAAAGGCCTTGGATGCATCAATAGCTAGAGCATATAGGGGGCTTTTATTCAGAGAAGAGAGAGAAATCATAGCTTCTAAAGAAAGGGTGTGATCAATTGTTGTCTACACATAATGAAACCAGATTGTTCAGGTGAAACAATAGTAGAGATAACTACCTTAAGTCTATTAGCTAGAATTGTGGCTAAGATCTTCATATCAACATTGGCAATAGAAATGGGTCTATATTCCCAGGGGTTTTTGGAGTCCGCGTTATGTTTTGGGATAAAGATAGTTCTAGAAGCGTTAAAGTGTATGTCCTTAAATCCAAAGGTGGTAATATTATTAAACAAAAGAAGCAAAGCTTTAGAAATTTTGGAAGTAAATGATTTATAAAATTTGGCCGTGAATCCATCTGGCCCGGGAGATTTATTAGGTTTCAGATTATTAATTGCCACTATAATTTCTTGCTGTGAGATTTCTCGATCCAGAAATTTTTTTTGAGTCTTAGTCAGTTTAGGAAAGGATAAATTGTTACAAAAACCTTGCCACCCTGCATTATTAGAAGAACTTTCAGGAAGACTGTACAGCTGAGTGTATAAGTACTCAAATAGTCTAATAATATCTGTCATATTCTGATAACCCTTCCCCATATAGGAAATTTCTGATATAAAGGGAGACGTTGTATTCATGTTTACCACTCTGGCCAGAAATTTAGAAGGGAATTGAGCCAGTTCCGAGTACTTTGCTAAGGATTTAATCTCATGGAAAGTAAGGTTCTCCACTTGCAAAGATAAAAGTTCCTTATGTAAATGAATCAATTTGTTCTCCGACTCAAGAGAGTATTTTTGTTGAATTTCGGTTTCTATCTTATGCAGTTTATTAGTAATATCTGATTCATTTTTTATTGAGTAGTTTCTTATA
Source organism: Protopterus annectens (assembly GCF_019279795.1). NCBI lineage: Eukaryota > Metazoa > Chordata > Ceratodontiformes > Protopteridae > Protopterus > Protopterus annectens. Next base: position 605,746,800 of record NC_056729.1, on the reverse strand, counting down.
ATATGAGGCTTTATTTATAAGAAAACCTCTGATCATAGCCTTGGTTGCGGCCCAAGAACAGTCTAAAGAGGTTTGGAGGGAGCTACTGGATTGAAGAAATTGATCAAGATAGGACTCAACTTGTGAGAGAATTTCTTCCTTCTTTAGAAGGTAAGGGTTTAAACACCACCAAATAGCTATGTTCTTTGAGGATCTTGTATCCTGCCAGTGAATAGATAGAGAAATCCTAGAGTGATTGGAAAGGCTTCTGGGGTCAGTAACAAAAGAAATATGAAAATGATTGAATATCGAGGAAATCAGAAAGAAGTCCAACCTGGACCAACTTTTACCACAGTTAGAGAAAAAGGTAAATTTGTTATTTTTATGGGTGCTATTAAGGAAGATATAAGGATCAAACAGGATGAAGTCATCTTTCCATTCAGATAAGGACAGGGTTGCAGAATAATTGTATTTAGCCTTAATATTTGTCCTATCATTTTTTGGATCCTGTAAGGAATTCCAGTCACCCCCAACAATGTAGTAGTGATTAGGAAATAGTGAAAGTAGGTTATAGATCTGCATAATAAAATTTGGTTGGCCTGAACATGGGGAGTATATATTAATAATTAAAACAGGTTTATCAAGATAAGAGCAAGTCGTAACAAACACCACCTACCTTCATTATCTGTGTCAGAATTGACTATGTCATGCATACATTTATTTTTAATTATAATAGCAACACCTGCGCTATTAGATTTAGCTCCGGAAGCTATGATCTTCTTAACCCAAGGTCTCCCCCTGTCATAGTCCCATTGGTGGTTGAGGAGGTGCGTTTCCTGAACAAAGATAATATTAGATGTGGATTTAAGACTCAGCTGCATAAAAAGTTTTTTTTTATTGGATGCTTGTAACCCTTTGATGTTCCATGACTCTATATCCAACATTTGAATGCAAACATAAGTAAAGTAAGAGAGATGTGAAGAATGTTGAATAGACAACTACCTATCATTATTAGCAATTGAAACAAGAAAATTTGGGCAAGTATAAAAATCCCTTCCTGCTTTAATCCCGTGCCTAACCACCACCCCATTGGCCCGGAAGGGGCTGGGATACTAGAAAATAATGCAACATAAAACAGTCTTTTACAGCAGGTCTGTGATCTCACCCAAAGGGAGAGACAATTAAATCCCAGAATGACTCTCCTATAACACCAGAATCTATAATGCATATCAATCCCAAACAGGTTAAAAATACACTCATAACTCAGTTATATAATTGTTCAAAACAGAGGGCTAGTCAACAATGAATGTGACAGTTAGCCAAATTCAAGGGTGGTATTTAAAAAAACATTAAATGGTATTTAGATTAGTGTTGCCATCTTTATAAAAATCCTATTCTTATATAACTGTCGCCAAAACCCGGTAGGGAGAAGCAACTACCCCCTTAACGGAACAGATAAACCCTGTAAGACAGGGATAGTATTCAAATAAATTCTATAGTCCTAGATCAGTGAAAAGGACCAGCATATAACTACTAGTTTTAACTACACTCCTGTGATAATAAAAGGCCGTTCATGTGACCCAATTAGCATTTCCTGAGAACAGAGGGGGTACCATATCAGCAGAATCATATAAAGCTATACTTTAGACCTGTGCTCTCAGACCATGGCATCCTCAATACCAAGTATGTAGGTTGATCAAAATGTCCTCTAAGATCCAGTAGTATTGCCACATTTTGTTTACATTGTGAATAAAAATTAAGCAACAATCTTGAGTTGTGTGTATCCCTGGAGAAGTGCCAGCAGCCTCACCATTGAGGTATGAAAGGTACCCTGTGCTCCATTAGCTCTAACTGTCTACGGACACAAAGATTGATATGATGCGCATGAAGGCAGAGATTAGCATTAACTATTAAAAGCTATCCTATGGATAAGAGATAAATCAGAATGAAACATTACAAGGCCAGGAACCAAAAAAAAAAGGGGATTTAAGTCAAGAAACTCAGTGGTAAATGTAATGTAACCTGAAACATTAAATCCAGTATTTTATTTCAAGCTGTGTGATTCCCACTTTATCCTATCAAGTATGTTAGGAAAAAGGAAATAGGTTCATAGGTTCATACTAGGCTATCTGCCCGAGGGCATTTATAAGCCTAGCCCATAGTTTTGTGGCTTACGCCACCCCTTAGTTTGGAGAAACTATGCCCATTATTTAGCTGTGCCTCTGTCGAGCAGTGACACTGAGGTAACCCCTGGGGTGTATCTGCGATCTCCCATCCATTGGTCAAGATTCCTCTTGAACAAGACCAGTGAGGTGCTCTGCCTCACATAAACCGGGATTTTGTTCCACAGCATAGGGAGTCTTTGGGTGATGAATCTATCCCTCCAGCACGTCCTATTAATAACCGTGTCGAGGTTTAAGTCACCCGCCCTTGTGGCTCTGAGGGATTTAGATTTTTTGAGATGAAGCATATTCATCAAATCTGGGTTTGACATGCCTTGTATGTCAGGCATAGGTCACCTCTGAGCAAGCGGTACGCAACTGAATATAACTGGAGTTCTTTCAGTCGTGCAGCATAAGACAGATTTTTTAGACCCTTTATCCTTTTGGTGAGGAACTTTTGTGGCCTCTCCAGCTGCTGCAAGTGTCGGGTCAGATACATTCCGAATGGGGCATTGTACTCGATCATTGGTCTGATGAGTGATGAGTATAGGGAGACTATGACTTCCCTTGATCTAGATGTGAATCCCTTCATGATAAGGTGGGCAATGTAGAAGGTCTTCCTAACTACTTTAGCAATATGAGTGTCGAATGAAAGGCTACTGTCAACCTGGGTTCCCAGGTCCCTAATAACTTCTTCTGTGTTCAGGGGATTGCCACCTATATGGTAGCTAGGGGTAACCTTATTTTTCCCGAAGGGTATGACAATGCATTTCTTGGCATTTAACTTGAGGCCATGGCTCTGGCACCAGTTATCCATTTCTGTGAGACCCTTCTGAAGGATATCTGTGTCAGATGTGTTCTCAACTACGGCGCCCAGTTTGCAGTCATCTGCGAACTTTGTCAGCCATAACCCTCCTGTGTTTGCTTGTACTTCAGAAAAGTAGATGCCAAACAAGAGTGGGCCCAGGACTGAGCCCTGTGGAACACCACTTGTGACAGGCTTAGAGTCTGACATGGCGCCAGCAACTCTGACCCTGTGGGTTCTGTCACTCAGCCAGTTTGCAACCCATCTTGTAATGTATGGGTTTACATTTAAGTTGATGAGTTTTTCAATGATACCCGAGTGGGGTATTGTATCGAAAGCCTTCGCCAGGTCTAGGTAGGCTGTATGGACTGCCTTTCCCTCGTCAATGGCCTTGGTGACTGTTTTGAAAAAGTCAACCAAGTTTAAAAGGCATGATCTGCCTTTGACAAAGCCAAACTGGGTTGGATCCAAAGTCTGCAAATTCCCTATGTCTTTATTTATGAGATCCATTATGATCCTTTCCATGGCTTTGCAGATCAGGCTTGTCAAGCTAATGGGACGGTAATTTCCAGGGTTGGTGGAGGCACCGCCTTTGTGGAGTGGGACCACAGTCGCTGTGCACCACTCCCTGAGTACGCATCTGGAGGTGAGACTAAGATTAAACAGCTGTCCTAACTGTGGGTTTAATTCCTCGTTGAGTTCATGGAGCACACAGCCGGGGACACCATCAGGTCCCATGGATCCTGTGTTCTTTGCCTTGGAGAGAGCAGTTCTCACCTGAGCGTTAGAGATGTTTGGGGGGCTACAATCATTTGGTATAGATATCTCTTCTTTAGGCGGGGAGGGTGGGGAGAAGTTTGCACTGAACCTGTCAGCCAGTATGTTGGCAATGTCTGTAGGATCAGTAATCTTCACATCATTTTGAACTAATTCTGAGCATATCTGGGAGTTTCCTCCTAGGTTTCTGACATAGCTAAAGAATGCCTTATGGTTGTCTTTAGAGTCCTTAGCTATTTTTTTCTCAAAATTAGCTTTGGATGATTTTATGAGAGCTCTTAGCTTTTTACTTATAGTGATCAGCGGTGTCTTACCTTTTAAGGATTTTGCTCTATCTTGTAGTAGCTTTCTCCTTTTGTTGTAGAGTTTGTTTATGGCTGGGGTCCACCAGACTGGATGCTTGCCTTTGGTACAAAGAGTCTTTGTTTTGCTTGGGATTGCCTGATCCATGCAGCACTGCAGGTGCTGGTAGAAGGCATTTGTAAGTGATTCAGTGGTTTGAGTAATGTTAACCGCCGGCTCAGGGGCCTTAAAGGAGACCAAACTAGTCTTTAGAAGTGTGAAGTCGGCTTTCGAGAAGTTCTTTACTGTGGTCTTTTTCATTTCGGGTGGGGGTGGGATGAGGACCTCCAGTGAGATTAGTTTTTGATCAGATCTCACCAGTGAGGGGTATACTTCTGGCGTTGAACATTGTGCTCCCATGTTCGTGATGATGAGATCAAGTATGTTCTCTCCTCTTGTGGGGATGGTGACTAGTTGTTCCATGGCATTTGAGTTTATGAATTCCAGGAACTTTTGGGCTAGAGTGTTTGGGCTTGAGTAGTGTTCCCAGTCTATATTAGGGTAGTTGAAGTCACCTAGTATGATGGTGTTCGGAGATACATTTATCCCCTCCAGTGTTTTCAGGAAGGCCATGTGAGGTTCCTGAGTTTGCGAGGGTGGCCTGTAACATGCTACAATTTGCAGAGCAGTCTTGCCTATGGTTAATTGCTACTACACAGAAACAGATAGAATGCAAATTTATGCCCATAAATGATTAAAATATCAATTACAAACCTACCAGGTGATGTGTGTTTAGTGTATATTGTAATAAATTATTGTAAAAAAGAGGCAAATTTGTAGATACAGATGCGGCAGCTAAGATTTCAAATGCTCACAGGATAGTCTTTTTTTAATTCTTATTACATGTCATTGCACATATATTTTGTCTACCCAGACAGTATGAGAAAAGGATGTGCTCAAACATATAAATGAGCTTAATTCCATGAGTAGGAGTTATTATGGAAAGGATCTGCATCTGTTTAACCGAACTTTAGGTCATTAATTAAAAGACAGCAGCCAAGCATAGAAAGGCTTGACGAGCGGGCTGCTAAGCTTTCTGCAGTACATTGTTTTTGCTGCTGTTTCAGTGTTTGACATTTAAGTTATAAAGGATCTGTCAAATTACTTAAGGTGTCACTATGTTTTATACCATCTTTTCAACATTCCTCTATTAGCTGCACAGTTCAGTGCGCTTTTGTAATAAAGAACTTGAGGCTCTATTTTATGTTGGTAGTAATTTTAAAAGAATCCCCTTGGATATAAATGAGACAAATGCCTGGTGCCAAAGAACAGCTGACAAATAACCCATAGAGTGCTATATGCATAAACTGCACCCTTCTTAGCACATAATATAGCTACCAGAAACAGATTTCCAGTCGCCGATAGGTCAAATTGCATTGATAGACGCAGACAAAAAAAAAAAGAAAAGAAAAAAGAAAAAACACAGATTGCCGCAGGGCAAAGCAGAGCTCTCAGAAAGGTGGAGCGGTAAAACAAGAGTACATTACCGCCGTAATATCCGAAGCTTAATCTGATCTATTCTACCACTTTAAGAGTCCAACGGCTTCATGGGAAAGGCAGGAGTCAAAAGTCCTCGGGCTGCCAGACAACATGGTGGAAAGTTAAAGTTTCTAACTGCATTCCAACAGTTACCACGAGGGAATAGGACCACTGAACGGCCGAACAAGACCCTGACATGACTCCAACTCTGCACTGCAGGAAAATGAACAAGAAGCAAGGCAAACTCTACACCTTTGATGCTAGCGAACAGGCATTGCTCCAGGCTTTAGGTAAGTTAGTGCTTTTGCAAAACTGGTTCCGGACATTCTTTAAACGCTTGGAGGAAGATCGCAGTTGCTTCCTTACTGTTTAGAGCAGAAAGTTTGGACCCTAGATGGTAAAAAATCAGAGTGTTGGGATATCTCATCTAAAATCTTATTTGCTTCTTGATTAAGTAAGCACAGAAAGGAGCGAGCTTTTGTCTTTCCATCTTTATCGGTGTAGGGAGCTCAGATGAGAGAAATATTTTAGACCCATTCCATTGAATAAACTTTTTGTTTTGGGCCGCTATTAAGAGCTTGCTTACATGCTGAAAGTTGAGTAGCTTCACATAAACAGTTCTCTGCTTGGTTTTGTCATATGGTGGTCTTATGGCTCTATGTGCATGCTCAATTATTTTCTGGTCAGATATAGGTGATTTATCTAGAAACAAAGCAAATATTGTAGATATGGTTTCAAGCAATGTGGATTGGTCTATGTGTTACGGGATGCCTCTTAGAATAATGTTATTGCGCCTGGATCTAGCTTCAAGGTCCAGTAATTTCTGCTGCATGTCCAGGATAGTTGTAGCATTACTTTTTATTCTTTTTGTAGTTGTTCAATTTTGACCTCGTTGTCAAACACCTTTGCTTCTGTTTTGTCAATTCTTGCGAGTATTCTGTCTATAGAGTCACTAAAAGTTTTTAGTTGCTGGGAGAAGCTTTGTATTGCTGTTTGGATAGGCTGCAAAGCCAGTTTTAGATCCTCCATGCTGGGAGGGTCAGATTTCATATTAGCAGGTGGTTTTGTAGATTCCTGTTGCTTGGCAGTCCTAGCCCTTTTAGGGATTACCTCTTTCTCTGGAGATGATATTGCAGAGAATTTAGCTTTAGTGCTTTGAGCTTCCATAGATTCAGATTCCTGTGACATATCTATATTTTTTTCTCCCTTTTGTCTCTCTTATTTTTAGGTAAGTGTAGGCCCAAGAGCCCCAGACCACATGGACAGCAGGCAGCAGCAAGTTAAGAAAAAAAAAAGATCAGTATCAATCCTCCAAATATTAACTTTCGTTTCCAGAACCGGAGTCAGATATTAACACCAGGTAAGTTCCTCAGTACCGAGAAAAGGTTATTGATCGCAGAATTTACTTCTCTCCCATAAGAAAAGGATGGTGATTTATTGGGAGTAGCAGAGCTATAGAGTAACACTGCTTATAGGATGGCAGCCATCTTGATTCTTGATATTGTGTGTGAATTTTAGTTGGTAGTGATGGAGAAGATTAGGTAGCTCGAGCCAAATTATTTTATGTAGAACAATACAATGGTGGGTTTGGTGGGAAGGTTGGCTGCAAAGTGGACTATTTTGTTGTACCAAGTTTCCAACTTGGTTAAGTCTGATTTTTTTAAGTTGGTAAAGAGGGGGAAAGCATAAAGGAGCATAGAGGGGAGGAAGGTTCTGGATATGGCTAGTCTGGTATTGTCAGTGAGCAATGGCTTGCTTCTGTACAATGAGTCAAGTTTGATGTGAATTTTTTTAATTGTGATGGCTATGTGTTGGTCGAATCTGAGTTTGTTGTCAATAGTCACGCTGAGGAGTTTTGTATGCTCAACTAGTTGGATGACTGTGTTGTTTGCTGAGAGAATGGTGAAAGGAAGGGTGGTAAGTGATTGTGTGCTACTGGTAAATAGCATTAACTGTGTCTTTTTGGGGCTGATGATTAGTTGTAATTTACTTAGATATGTTTTGATATCATTAAAAGCTTGTTGGGCTACTATTTGAAGGTCTAGTAAGGTATATGCTGAGCAGATTAAGGCTAAGTGGGTGGGAGGATGACATAATGGTTAAGGTGTTTACCTTAAAGAGACAAGGTGCAGGGTTTGATACTCACATGGGGTAACTGGCTAGGCTTCAAATGGCCCAACAGGGCAGCTAGTCTAGTACTAATCTATGCATCTATGCATCTATGCAAATAATCCACATACTGAACTACTTTAGCATGTGTTATGGATGAGGCTAGATCATTAGATAAAATGGTGAAAAGATGGGGCCGTAGTAGTATATTGTGTATATATTACCCGATCGAATGTTTAGGTTAGAGAATACCTAAATGACGACTTGGTAATATGGAAAAAAATAGCGAATGGCCGATTTAACGTAGGGAATGAATTTCCTCAGCCGCAAAAAAAAAATTTAAACCAAAATGAAGTGGAGGGCTTCACCCCTCACACCCCCAGTTTGGGGGGCTGTGCCCCCCCCCACACCACCCCTAACAAAATATACCAACTCCGAGATCACTTTACAGTGGGGAAAGGGGCAAAATCCACATAATGGCCAAGGGAATTCTTTCCCGGCATTAAATTGGTTGATCGTGTTTTTTTGCTTTCACTATTACCAGATCGATGTTTAGGTATTCGCTAACCTAAACATTCGATCAGGTAATAGGAATGCGTAGATCCAAGGAGGACTCTGACTGAGACAGGCAAAAGTGAGGAGAGTTTGGATTTCCATATTTCTACTTGTTGTCTGTCAGAAAGATAGCTTAGGAACGTGGAGAGGCAAGTCTTTGATAGGTTTAATGAGGTAAGAGTATTAAGGAGTTTATGATGGGAGACAGTGTCGAATGCTTTTGACATGTCTAGGAAGATTGATGTTAATTGCTGGTTTGACTTTATGAGTTGGTTGATGGTGTTAAATTAATTAGGGCTGTGGTGGGGCTGTGTTTTGGCCTGAAATCGTTTTGGGAGGGAGAGATAAGGTTGTGAAATACCAGGTGTTGTGTCAATTGAGCATGTATACATTTTTCCAGAATTTTGACATGGGGGAAAGGATGGCTATGGGTCTGTAATTGTTTAATGCTGTTGATGTTCCTCCTTTATGTAGAGGGGTGATACAGGAAATTTTCCATAATTTTGGGACATATTGTTTTGCTATAGACATGTTTACCAGAATGGATATAGGCAAAGTTATGGCATCAGCTGAAAGTTTGCGGTACTCATTGGGGAGTTGGTCAGCTGCTAAGGAAGAAGGTTTCAGTTTTGTCAGCATCATTTTTATAGTGTTAGTTGAGACAGGTTTGAGGTCAAAAGAGTTGTTGTTAGTTCCCACATTAGGTGGAAGAGATGGTAGGGAGGAATTGTTCCCTGTAACTAAGGAAGGATGGTGTTTATAAAGTAGATGTTGATTTGTGAGGAAATACTCACGCTTTCGTTATTGGTTGTTGGTTCTGGGGTTGTGGCTTTACCTGGGTGGAGGAGCGAGTCAATTGCCTGCCAGAACTTTTTGGGGTTGTTTTCATATTTGTTTTGCATAGATGTATAATATTTTTTTTGTCTAGTTTGAGTTGTTTTTTGTTTGATTGTGGAGCTGCTGGTATGCTAACAGAGTTTTATCATCTTTTGCTTTCTGGTATTGAAACTAGGTTTTGTCCCTTAGTTTTTGATGTCTAATGCTTTCTTGGGTTCCTATTACCTGATCGAATGTATAGGTTAGAAAATACCTAAATGTCGATCTGGTAATAGTGAAAGCAAAAAAAAACATGACCGGCCGATTTAACACAGGGAAAGAATTCCCCTGGCTGTTATGCAGATTTTGCTCCTTTCCCCATTGTAGAGTGATCTCGAAGTTGGTATATTTAGTTAGGGGCGGTGTAGCCCCCCACTTCAGTTTGGTTTAAATTCATTCCCTACGTTAAATCGGCTGTTTGCTGTTTTAATTTTTTGATATTACCAGGTCGATGTTTAGGTATTCACTAACCTAAACATTTGCTCGGGTAATATAGACACTGATTTCTTTTGATATCCAGGGCAATCTCTTATTTTTAACATGACATGTATGAGTTAGTGCTAAGCTATTTAGAATAGCTAGAAATGTGTCATTGAAGTATGTTACGGCCAGGTCGAGTTGGATATGATAGAGTGGTGTCCATTTACATTTATTGAGCATGTCTAAGAATGCTTCATTGGAGAAGTTTTTGGTATTTCGTATGACATTGCAAACAATGGTTCTGGGTGGGTTGAGCTAATGACGGATTAAATAGGTTGGTCTATGGTCACTTAGACTATTTGGAAGGCATCCGGAGAAATGGTTGTGGGTGGTACTGTTAATAAGTGACCAGTCTAAAATATATTTCCTTTTGCTATGTTTATCTATTCGAGTGGGAAACTGGATAGTTTGGGAGAAACCAAATAGATTTATGAAGGTGGAGGAGTTATCACCAGTGCAAGTATTCCAGTCTAATTTAAATTCGCCTGTGATAATGGTTTCATGGGTGTAGGTTGTTTCTGTTCAGGCTATGAGTTCCTCAATGGTAGTGGAAGTATTGTTAGGAGGTATATAAGAGACTACTATGGTAATATTTTTCTTTGGGTTGATTCTGAGCTGTGACACTAGGACTTCAAAGTTGTTATCATAAGGGTATTTTGATGGATAGGTAGTCTATGCTTAGGTTATCTTTTAAGAAGATTACAACCCCATCTCCCTTCATCCTGATCCTGTCTAACCTGTGTTTGCAATAACCTTGTGGGAGTATGTCTGAGTCTCTTATATGGGGTTTTAGGCAAGTTTCTGTTGCTATAAGAATGTCTGGTGAGTATTGCGCAATAACTGCATGAAAGGCTGTGATTTTGTTAACTAGGCATCTAAGGTTCATGTTAAGAATGAGAAGGTCTGAAGTCTTAATATGAGGAAGGGGTGGAATGGTAGGCAGGATGGTATGTTGTGCAGTATGTGGCCCAGGATTGGGGTGTATATCACCACTACAGAAAATCTGTGATAATAGACATGCATGTTTGTGTGACAGTTTGGAGTGTATGTGAAGGTGTTTGCCAAAGTGTTTAGTGATATTATTGACAACTGCATGCTTGAAGTGGAAGTATGCAATAGTTATGTGATTGTAGAGCTAGGAGGAGATGGCAAGGTAAGAGAGTGAGGAGTGGATGGTATTAGTATAATATAGTGTGGGGCTATGGACAAATTTTATCTGTAGGTGAGTGTAGGATGTTAGATAGTATGCAGATAATAGTAGGGCATAGAGTGTGGGCAGGAGAAAGAGCATGGTATGTATTCTTTGTTTTGGAATGTTAGGTTAGCTGGATGGTGTGATAATGACAATATAGGAACAGATGGGTGTTGGTGTAGTGTGGTGGGAGTAGAGTAATTAAGGACAGTTGCAATTAAGTTGTGTGATGGTAGAGTGGAGTGTTACAAATAGTATATTGGTTAATTGAGGTGTGACTAGCAGTTGGAGGGTGATTGCTGATTGGGGGAAGTTAGGGGGAGTGGTTAGTATAAGACTAGATGATTCAGGTGTGGGTGGGAATGGGGGTAAGGTAGAAGAGCAGAGTAAGCCTGAGCATAGTGAGGGCAAATGGAGCGGCCTACCCCACTTAGAGAGTGCAAATAAAAACAATCAGTATGAGAAGTGGAAACCTGGGAGCTGTAAGGTAAGTGAAAGCAAGGAAGAGACAGAGGCAGAAAGGTAGGAGTATAAACGGATATTTGCAGAAACACTACTTTTATGACCTTAGTGTGCAAGTAAATCAACAAAAGAAGGCAAATCTATTTGGGGACAAAATATACCAAGTAAATGGTACTAGCCTTACTTTCCAGGAATTCCAGTGGGGAGGCAGATTTATTTGGGACAAGATACAGCAAGTATACTGTTAGTTGCACCACCTAGTAGTGAGAGATGAAGGTATAGTTGTCTGGGGTGGGGTGGGGGGGGGGCTTTGCAGGTGTCCATGCAGGCCAAAACAATATTTAAAAGATAACTAGTAAACGTATCAAATTTGCTATAAAAAGAATTGTAAACATCCAGTCACAATGTTTAAAAAATAACTATCAAAGGACCAGATTTGCTGATAATTCACATATTCTTAGAAAGACAGCTTTAATAGCATGTATAAACTGATATTACTACATGTTCATGGAAATAGTGATGCTCTAAAGATTTTGCTATCCAAGATTCGAAGATCTCTTGTTAAATAAGTTTGTGAAGGCATGGGTGAGTGACTCTTGATAATCAATAACTTTTTCTCAGTGAACTGTGCTGTGGAAAGATAATTTTTACAAGAAAAATATGCTCTAATGATTATATAATTAACTGTTTATGCTAGTGGAAGACAAACCTTTTAAAACATGAGGACATTTTCAAGTTGGTTGTAGTTTCTGTTTTCTCCTATTAGAATACAAACTTCTAAGGTTCACCTGTAACCAGAGCTGGATCCAGCACTGGGTGACCTAGGAAGATGGAGAATTGTTGTTTGGTTCAGCAACCAGAAATCAGTTGAAAGTGAGTTGTCCAGATTGGTTTGGAGGATCAGCATGAGATGATTGTGGGAAAGTTGGATTATCAGTAGTCAGATCCTACTGTGTCTCCGTGGTTTGGGTTATCAGCCAGCCAAAAGGTTTGGATTATAGACTGGAGTAGCCTACATGGGTTGGCAAATAGATGTGTGTGTTTGTGTGCAGTGCCCCTGTTAGGGCACTGTCTTGTTAAGTGACATTGCGCAGAGCCAATCCTTGAATCATAACTACTGGGAGGTAAGAGCTTTAATCCGCTACACCAAATACCAGACCTCCTATAACTTTTTTTTCTTTTTTAATTGCTGAGGATTACAGTTTGTTAATGTTAGCCACAGAGTTTCATAGTTTTGTGGTTCATAGTCAGGGTCAGTGGTGCAATAAGTAGTACACTTGTGTTTGGTGCAGAAGGCTATGGATTCCATTCCCACACCATGTAGATAGATTGCTGACACTACTGTGTATCATAATTGGGGTGATGCAGTTCTATGTGTATTGGCCTTTGGATGAGACATTAAACCAGGTCCTATTGGCTTGAGTTGGTGGTAGCTCAGGTGGATGTAGAAGATGGCACAGCACTAATCAGAAAGAGTAGGGGAAGTCTGCTGATGCCCTGGCCAAATTTCCCCTAGTAGTATAAATACCTCATCAGGACTCCCCTGGTTAAAAAGGATGAATAGAATACACGTTGATGCAAAATGTGTGAATCTCTTAGGTTTTTACATGACTTAGACTCTTCTGCTCTTATCTCTCTCTCTAGTTTTTCAGAATATCTATAATTTTGCCTCAAAATTGTATGCCCTGCTCTTGAGCAAGTCATTTAACCAAACAGTACTTTGGGGCAGCTGGAAATTCAAGCTAGGCACCTCACTGAGTCCCTGGACTGCAAATGTTGTAACTATCTATGAATAAAAATACATATGGTGTAAAAAGAAGAAGGAAACTGGTTGCAGTAAACTGGAGCATCATCATATGAGCCATGTTCTTTGGATGAGAGCCTTTGTTTCCTTGTTATGTTAAATGTTGACAACGGTGTGTTTATTATTTAGCTGTGAATAAACTGGACATGAAGTATTTGAGTTTAATGTTAAAGTAGTGCATTGAGCTTTGTGATTATCCTCCAATATCTAGAAGAAGACAAATCAGTTAAGCGCTTCTATAGAGTGAGACCCAATCTTAACAAATGTTAAGCTCCCCCTGCTTAACTGGTTAAGATCAGATCTCAAATTAGGCAGTGAAATCTGCCAGTACTGACCAGCAAATGACAGCACTGATTTTTTTCTTCCTACTGCATGTGACGATAATGGGCCCCTCACTTCCTCTTATAATACTTAAAAAGTTGCTACAATAACAAGATTTATGTTCCCCTGCATTTACTGAATGATATGAAGTCTGAAACTCAAATGTATGTCATTATTACTGACTTCAGTCCTCAGTGATTTGTAAAAGAAAAACACACAGATTTTATGAGGAACATACCAAACATATGAGGCAAAAATCTGGACATTCTTTGAAAATCTGGACAGTTGAGAGGCATAGAAGGTGAGTGGAAACATAAGAGACTGAGTAACACTATCTTTCTGACAGCACTCACTAAGTGCTTTCCAGCTTTCAAAGCCAGCAAAACACATTGCGCTTTTTTTTGTAACCAGTAGTTCATAGAGCAGATAAAGCTCATAACCCTTAATTATCTATTCTCACTCTTGAGGTGACTTTCTTGACATCCTTGTCTCGAGCACATAAAAAGCAGAAAAGACAGACTTGTAACCATCAAGGTCAAGGCTGCAAAATGTCAAGGCAAAACTCAAGCAACTTTAATAAAACAAAAAGTGCTTACATACGTTAAATTCAAATGGACTTTTTTACAGTTACATAATCAGGTAACAAGCATCTATAAATAGCACCCAATAAATTTCTATTTCCACAAGATAAAAAGCATAAAGGTCATAACAAATAACCCTCTTAAAGTTAAATTTATCTGAATTCTTCTTCTTTCGGCTTTTTCCCGGTTAGGGGTCGCCACAGCGGATCACCTTGTCCGCACATTGAATGGCAGTGGAGTTTTACGGTGTCGAGTTGCCAGCCCGGCGCCCAACCTTCCACAGAAGGCACACTCACACGCACACCTAGGGCCAATTTAGAGTGTCCAATCCACCTGCAGCATGTCTTTGGGATGTGGGAGGAAACCGGAGCACCCGGAGGAAACCCACACGACCACAGGGAGGACATGCAGACTCTGCACAGAAGGCACCCCAGCCGAGGATCGAACCGGAGAACCTCTTGCTGTGAGGCATTAAATTTATCTGAATATATGACTTAAAAATGTTCACGAAAAATAAACACTTAGAAATCTTGAAAAATATAATACATATGGCTCTTGATTCCCTGCTGCATATAAATAAAATCTAAGTTTTTAATTTAATGATAGGAAAACATCTCCTTTAAAAATCCTAACAATCTAGAATAGCTACAAGGTACTGGCTCATTGTTTAAGGACACTAGAACATCACTGACATTCAGTTTCAGTTGCCAAACTAACTCCTTAAAATCTAAAAGGGTTAATCAATTGCCACATATTCTAGAGATTATTACTCAGCCTGTAATAAAAAATAAAAACCTTTTTTACAAAAAAAAAAAAAAGAAAAAACACAAAGGATTATCTTATCTTATATTTTGTTCTATTTTTCTGTTCCATCAAGTATGCTAAATTACCTTAAACACTTGTGTTAGTCTGACAAACTATCTGTATCTGAAGTTTAATGTTCTGTAACTGAATTTTTAATGTTCTTTGTGTCTATCTGTTTTATGTGGAGCTTTTCTCCCCGGGCCTCTACTGAAAATGGACATATATCCAGTTAGACTAGCCCGGTCAACAAATGTAAAATAAAATAAATAAAATAAAATAAAATAAAACTAAAACACATCATCAAGTGCTTGTACAAAGTGTTAGTCTTTTTTTTATTCTTAATATCACTGACATGCTCATAAAATCTCTCTTGTAACCTCCTTTTGGTTTTACCCACGTAGAATATCCCACAAGTGGTTTATGTCACCAGGTAAACAACCTTACAACTGTTACAGTTTAGATGACCTGGACACCTTATAGATCTATTGCACTCCTTCACATTAATGTAGATCCATCATTATTTATTATTTATTTCCAGTTTGATTACCAGGGAAGTCCACTGGGCCCAGAGAGCCTGCTTTCAGTGGAGGCCCAGTGAGAAAAGCTCCATGAAACAGATTATGTTAAAGATAGCAGTCCAATAAAAATAAAAGTACAAGTACAATTACATATCAAATAATACAAAGCGTGAGCAATATTGCCCATAGTGGAAAAATATCATGCAGATACATTTTAACAAATTCACACAGTTAAAGTCAAAAGTCAGAAGCTATTTACAGTATTTAGAGTGTGAGAGGTTGCATGGGAATTAGCTATAGAAGGTTATAGCCAGCAATAAGGTGCTTAGGAACTCAGGAGGATACCCTTCCGGGGGCTTTTGTTAAAGAGTTCTAGGTAGGGAGAATGCAATTACATTTCCATTTGGAGGAGAGGTAGGTGTATAGCTGAGTTTTGAAGTTGTTCGTGTTTGACATTGTCCTCAGTGCGGAAGGGAGAGAGTTCCATTTCTTACCTAAGGAGAAGGAGAGGAGAAGTTGTCCAGCAGGACATTTAGGTTTGTGGACAGTAATTAGGTTTTGGTGTTCAGACCTGAGAGTTCTGTTTGGGGTGTATGGGGGAAGGATGTTAGAACGGGGCATTTGGTTGGACTAAATATTAGTCTATGTGCTGTAGTGAGCTGGAGGAAGTCCAGGTAATTTGTGAATTCTAACCAGTTGAGGGATTGGAGGGTAACACAGTGATGAGTGGAATGTTTGGCTTTGGTGGCAAATTTAGAAATTATGTTACAACAGCTTTCAAGTTTGGAAGCAATGGAAGAGGATAGGTTAGTTAGTAGCGGGGCGCCATACAGAAGGGAGGGAAGGAAGGAAGAGGAAGCCAGAGTATGCCTGATAGAAGTAGAGAGGAGGTGGTTGTTCCTGTATAGCATACCTAGTTTTTGGTGGGTTTTCTTTATATTTTGCTGAATATGGATGTCACACTTGAGGTGTTCGTCTATAGTTACATGGAGTAGTTTGGAAAAGGGAACAACTTTGATCAGAGAGTTGCTTTGGCTAAGGACTTTGAAGGAATTTCTATTAAAAGAGAAAGATTTTGAGGGTGTGACTAGTAGTATTTTAGATTTGTTAGCATTGAGAGAAAGGTGATTTTGGCACATCCAGATCTCAGTAGTTGAGAAGGCAGTCTGAGTTTTAGATAGGAGTTCAGGGAAGTTAGAGGCAGAGGCAGAGCAGACAAGTGTAGAGCCATCTGCATATTGGATGACTTTAGCATTAGGAATAGCAAAGTGAAAGTTATTGATAAAGATATTAAACCGCATTGGTCTGAGGATGGACCCCTGTAGTACTCCGGTAGGGGTGGGTAAGAAAGGTGAGGTGCCTTTTTTCAATTTCACAGCCTGAGATCTATCTGACAGATAGCTTGAGAACTAGGAAAGGGTGTTTTGGGAGAGATTTAGGTTTGAGAGGTGACTTAGATGGTTCTTATGGGAAACAGTATTGAATGCTTTAGAGAGATCTAGGAGCACTGTGGTTACTAAGTTCCCAGAATCTCGGGCTTGATTGACAATTTCTAAGAATGAGACTAGAACTTTTATAGTGCTATGTCCTGGTCGGAAGCCATGTTGGGTAGGGGAAAGAAGTTGATTTTTAGTCAGAAAAGGCATATGTTGGAGGTGGATGCATTTTTCTGGGATTTTGGAGATTGGAGAGAAAAGAGCTATAGGGCGGAAGTTTGAAATGTTAGTATTTACATGCCCCATATTTACTCATAACGGTAAATTGGTGTAAAGAAATTTTTTCATCCTTGTTGTTCTCCAATAATGATTTTAAATTCCTTTCCCTACTGTAAACAATACAGAGTTTGTCCCCTAACTTGTCCTTAGGTCCTGTGTCAGTGATAAATACCAATTTTGTTCATAATGTTAGTTATAAGTGTTACATCCTTATTAAAAGGAATAACCTAGGAGTTCTTTTGTTAGAAATCTCGTCCCATCCAGATTTTATAAAAGCACATGTAGACTTACCCCCACCCAAACTGGACAAAATTGCATAGACCTTACTTGCAATAACTAAGTTTTAACATTTTGTAACAAGTCAAGGGGGTATCCCCTGGACACAAACATCACAGTCAGGAAATCTAACATCAACTAAAGCTTTGTCATCACTAATTAATCTAGCTGACCAAACTATCTGCCCTTTAACAGCCCCCCATAGCTTAGTCCTGCATAGAAGTGGCCGTTTAGGAGCATATTAATGAAGGCATGCTGCCCGAGCTCGTAGGCTTACACGGAGAGTGTATGAGTGCAGGGGGCATGTCTGAGAGCAGAGCTCTCAGAATAAACATGCCCCTGCAATGTAGAACAGCAGAAAGTGGTAAGAAATGAGCAAGATCGCTCATAGGTGTCCGCATATCCCTACCAACAGTTCCCCATATGTACAACAGCAACAGTACATAAAAATCAAATGAAGAAACCCCTTATTTTTTTTAAAAATCCGAGTACAGCTAACCGTAGGTGCGAGGGTGTGCTCATCACTTAGTTACAGTTAAAGCAGCTTAAAAGGCTGAAGAGGATAACAAAGAAGATATATGGAAATGAAACAGCACAGCAATAGTGTAGTGGGTAGAGCATTCATCTAATGAGCAGGGATTAATGGTTTTTGAGTCCCAATGCAGCACAGTCTATTTTATATGGCAAATCACATTATAATCAATATTTTTATTGCAAAATCCACCAAATAATATATATTTTTGAACTGGAGTACTGCAGGAAATGCACATGTGAAGTGTCAGTGTCATAATGAATAAGGCACTACTAATCAGGTTTAAGCTCAAATAAGCAGTAGTAAGCATATGTAAGCAATAGTAAGCATGTTTAAGTGCATTTGCACGGGGGTAAGCACTGCCTACACAGACTAAGCAATTTAGAAGCTAACTGAGTGTAAGAAACTGTAACCGGAAGTTAGCAGTGCTTAGCTCCACGCAAACATGTGCACACCTGCTTACAACTACTTTAAAGTGCCTTAATCACTCTGTATCCAATGGCCCATGTTCTGTCCAGCAACAAAATAAACAGCATCTGCAAGGCTCAAACCCAAGACCCTGTACACAACTCAGTCACAGTAGTTAATTACTAAGCCACCATATCAATACATAAGACTGAGGTTTCAACAAACAAATCCTCACCATAGGAAAATCAAACTGAACATGTGAAAGGAATCTATGTATAGTGTGATGTTGTATAATCTACCACCTAACATAAATATGTGAACTGCAGTACTGCAGTAAGGCCAGATATGAGGTGTTATTGTAATAAAGTGTTGAAGTCCCCAGGACCCCATAAAGTATACGTACACATGAATCATGGATACCAGACACAGATATAAGATGTAACGATTAATAAATCAATGCCAAAAGGAAAATATAATGCTAATTAAATATTAAGCAATGCTAAGCATTGCACAGCTCAGCTTACTTGGTGTAAGCAATGTGTAGGCTGGCTAACTCAATCTGCCCAGTGGTATACCCCTTTAAGCAATGCCAACATTAGATAAGCAGGTGTGTCCATAGCTTAGCCTTTTCAAAACCATCCAATCACGGGAAAGTGTGGGAAATTGGGTGTATTTAAACCCCACAGGTGCGAATACTTCCCATAACTGGTTGCAGCTTCCCACTTACAGGACAGTCATGTTAATGTGCAATGTAGCATGCACAAATGCCATAGGTGTATAATAAGCTTACCTGCAATCTGTCACCATATATACCACCCTAATGTTAGTCTGTGTTCACATGTGACACCTGTCTGTGTTGCAGCAAGGCAGAACAGTGGAGCTGTGAAGGAAAGAGAGTTACAGAGTGTGGACCAGATGTCTGTATGCACCCCACATATAGATAAATATATGTGTGATATATAATTAGACATGTATGTCTACAGATATACAGAAACTCATATAGATATAGGTATATAAACAACCCACGATATATATCTACACATATATGTACATATATATATATATATATATATATATATATATAGTGTATATCTACGTATATAT
This sequence comes from Protopterus annectens, assembly GCF_019279795.1. Classification (NCBI taxonomy): domain Eukaryota; kingdom Metazoa; phylum Chordata; order Ceratodontiformes; family Protopteridae; genus Protopterus; species Protopterus annectens. The sequence goes on along the minus strand of NC_056729.1, from coordinate 605,727,519 downwards.
ATATATATATATATATATATATATATATATATATACATACACAAACACACACACACACACACACACACACACACACACACACACTCACACACACACATATAACATAATTCTTCTACATATGTATAAATATATATATGTATGTGTGTGTATATATATATATATATATATATATATATATATATATATATATATATGTAAATACATGTCCCCTTCTATGATATGTGTGACAGAACATCACACATATCAATACACAACATATATATACAGCAGTACATGGGTGCAAAATAGACTTTGATGTGTGGTGTGTAACCCATGTTGGGAACACATCGCATTTGTTTGTGAAGGTGGGATTTGTATGTTGGTGAATGCTAGCAGGCAAATTGTGGTATGTAGGTTGGGTCTGAAGACAGAAAAGATAGCATTCAGGGCTGGTATATGACACATGTGGTGTGTAAACACCATAAATGGGGAGTGTTGTTTGGAATGTGTACGCCATTGAGCCCCCTTATGGAAGCAATGGGACCAAGGTCCCCACCCATGGACAGTCACAACAGCATCTACATGGTCATGAAGGTGCCTGGGCTGTGGGCTGTGCAGGAGGAGCAAGCATGTCCACCCTGTGTATGTGTACTGCAGGGCTCCAGGTGATGTAGCACATTCCCCATGTCTCTGTGGAGCTCTGTATGCACCAGACCCTGGACCTGACTTTGGGTGACAAGGTTCTGTCTGTGTGTGCTCATGGGGGGGGGGGACACACCATCTCCTGAGATGGTTCCACCTGAAGGTAGTGCAGGACTAGTAGATGATAAGATCCCATGGTGGGTCCCAGATGTGATGTGGCATGGTAACATGGCCAGATGAGGTGGGAGAGGTGGTTCTGCTGGCAACTAACCTCTACAAATGCTATTGTGTCACTGTTATGGAATGTATGCGGGCTGTAATAGTCCACACAATCCCAGAACATGTCCAACAGCATGCATAGATATTCCCAATAACACAGAATGGCAGAAGTGCAGCAATCACATAGCATGTATACCACATGCACATGTGGAATCATAGGGGCACTGACAATGACATGCAGGTGAAATAGTCTGTAACAGGCCAGCAAAGATAGTGTCCCCACAGGGAACATGGCTACAAACACATAGCACAAAGCGTGGTACAAACACATAGCACAAAGCGTGGTACAATACAACATATGTCCCAACTATAAGTAAGCTGTCAACATACCATTTGCATTGTGTGAATGGTTTGTTGTAGATGATATGGTGGGGGGAGACAGAGATATGTATTAAGAACTATGGTAACCCTGCTGTATGAGTTGCTCAGGCCTGTTTCCATCTTTATGTCTTTCAGGGAAGATGTCTCATGCCAAATTACCAGCTTTCAGTGCTGCTGAAACTGAGGTAATCCTGACACCTGATACAGCATTACCCGCTACTTTTCGGCAGGACAACCCATGATCAGCAGGAGAGGACCGCCCTGTGGAACAATCTAGTCCACAGGGCCAACGATGTTGGCCTGCAGAACCGCAGTTATGAGCAGGTCTGGTATCACTGTAGTGACCTGCTTCACCCTGTACGTCAGCATGTAGCTGCTGTATGGGGGGACCACCTCACAACGGGGGGGGCATGCTATCCACCCACCCCTGACTCGTGTGGAGGAGCTTCACAACAGCCTTGTGGCACCTGCCCACCCGCAGAATCAACAACTGGTAGGGAGCATTGTGGAGGTGGGTGCCACCAACACACCGGCTGAGGACCATGCAGGTAAGGCCCCAGGGCACATCATTAGACCACTGTTGTATATGCATCCGCATCTGTACAGGTAGATCATGCATATCTGAGATGTCATATACATAGTCTGTTGCTGTGTAGTAATAATACATAGTTGTGCATAAGTTGTAGTATTGTGGACTTCTACTGTTGATGTACTGTAATGCTGCACCCACCCTTTATGAATGCCACAGCTGTGGCCATTCGCAACAACACTCTCACACTCTTGGGGTGAGATGGTGGGCCTCCTCGACCATGGTATGTCCGTGCTTGAAAACTTGGTGGGAGTGCTGTGACGGCTGTGTGGACATAGGCCAGAAACACCAGCAGCTGGCGGTCAATGTGGACATGCTAGGACACCAAGCCCCTCCAGTAGTGGCAGTACCAGCCCCAGCACATCACTGGGGGTGCTGTCCACACCACACCACAGCAGGCCTAGTGCACGTGGCCCTGGCCAGTTCCAGGCAGGACATGGTTCCAGTGAACATCTATCATCATCAGGGGAGAGTAGCACATCAAGGTCTGTACCTGCACATGCCCATGGAACCCCTGAAAGGCACAGTCAGTGCGTCTGCGGCCGGAGGCAGTGAACTGTCCAAAACCACCTGTATAGGGCAGCCACATGGCAGAACTGTGTGCATGCATACCCACACACTATGCAAACACACCTAGGGAAACCCATACTAACACACAACACATCACCATGCCCCAATCAAAGAATTAAACCCATCACCCACACACATGGTGTCAAATGTATGGACCACCCTCGGCCTCTGGCAAACCAGCAACACACCCTATGCATATGATGATACCTGTGCCACATCCCTGTCATCCATAACATTGATGCAGGGACAGGCTAATATGGTTCTGATGCACACGGTGACTGTAATAGAGTGCAGCAATGTACTGAGTGTAACATGTTGTCAGGGGTAATGTGTAATGCATACATGTCAGGTAGTGTAGCCATCCAGCTCTGATGCATTTCAGCTGTTAGTAACACTGATTGATTGTGATCTCCATAATGTTATCCATTTGTGTTGTAGGTGTACATGTGTCAGCAGGAGGATGGTCTGCAGTCATATTCCACAAGGGTTATGACACTGTGGTGACACCATGGCTGTGACATATCTGGTGTACAGTTGCATAAATGTCACAGGTTTTTATAACAGTTATTGCCTGTGCCACATTGACAGGTGACCTGCTGGGACATGTATAATCTGCAACCTTATGTCAACCCATCCACATACAAGCACATCCTTACTTGGCAACACTGTGAATAGACCCCTACCTAGGTATGTAGTGCTACTGAACTGTGTGGCTTTCATTGCACACACACCACACAACATTTAAGGTGAGATGTGTACCAGGTTACATGCTATATGCAGAACATCCACAAACATGTACGATATGGTAATGGGGGATGTAATGGTTGTATATGGACTATAAATAATGTGTCATACCATCATATACACACTGACAGACACATAACAGGCAGTCACACATCTTAGAGACTTGGGCTTATTGGTGCTAACTAACTAGTCCATGTGTACAATGTGTTACAGGTAGGCTGCACACAGCACATGCGTAATTGGGCTGTATTGTGGTATCAGTTACCTTTATGGTTTATGGTGACAGTGGTCACCAGAAACTGATACATGGGACATGGTGTAATGACAGTGTACACAGCACCCACATCCCCAGTGGATATTGTATCCACTGGAACCCATTATGACACTCTGACATACCCACTATCACACATCACCCACAATGGCAATACAACCCATTGTATATCACAACAGTGGTACTACAGGGATATGCATCTAATGCACATGCCACAGGCATAGTAGGGTGTTGCATTTCCATACCTCACCTATGGGCAGTGACAACACTATTTGTACTACTATGTGGCAATGTGTAGTGTAATAGGAGTATGTGGCCTCAGAATGGTGTACCCTACAGATATGCAGACATGCACACATACACACACTTTGCAGACTTCAATGGGTTTCCCATGCCTATAGACCCATTTGTACAACACTGTTGTGCTGGTACTGCAAGGCACATGTAGCCGTTAGGGAGAGGAGTGTAACAGGGTACATGTCATGTCTAATCCAACAGCAGCCACATCTGGCTATGGCAATGGGTGTTGAGATGGTTGTGAAGGCCATCATGCAATTCCTAACTATCGGTGTACTAACACACAAACACTGCTATCCTCAGTAATATACACATACATGTGTCAGTACTGTGGTGCATTGCTGCAGGTGGTCATAGCTGTGTACATGGGGAGATTGGTTGTGTAGATGGTGTGTGTACATTGGTATCATGCCACCTGCCATGTGCCAGCAGGCAATCTATCAACAGACACCACATTAGTGACTGTCAGGGTGAGAGTGACATACATCAGCAAATCCTTTGGGTGCCTTCTGCACATGGCCCCTGAGGTGATCCAGTTGACATGTATGCAACATGTATTACAACACATGGTTAGTTTCTGTGATAGAGACCTGTACCCAATCATGTTCTGTTGACTGTGGTAGTGCAGTGTAGGTACCCATGGCATGTGCCCCATACAGGGTGTTGTCTCCTATATGTGACAGGTAGTACACAGCTGGCCAGACATGTCAGTGTCAATCAAGCATAGGTTGTCTGTATGTATCCTAGCTGGATACCTGCCATCTGCACATCCGTAGAGGGACTGACAGACATCAGTTTGGCGAGTAGCTATGCAGTAGGATGAATGTGTTGACAGATGGATGTTTGGCAACAATATGTATCCCATCACTACATGTTGTAAGCCCTCACTAACATGTACTGTACAGATGGTACTCTACAGTTACATTCCACATGTCTGATTATTATCCAGTAAGGGCTATATACGGTGACACAGCCCACACACCAGGAACATGATAGTGAGGCCACAGAGTGCAGCTATGCTCACAGGTGTGCTTGTTGTCAGTAGTAATGTTAGCACTCTACCCTTGCCTGGGACATCACTGTCAACAGTAGTAATGCTATGTTACACTACATGCTAGTGTGACAGCACTTACCCTGGGTTGCTACCCCTGCATGTAACACAATCACATGGATAACAGTGCTGTGCAGGTCTCATATACTTGTGTGTCCCAGACATGACACTCAAAACCCTTTGCTACTGTAATGACAGCACATAGGCACATGTACTGTGCATGGCATTACATACACTTATTACAGATGTCATTTCCCAGGGTCTAACATAGCCTTGTATGTTAAGCAGAGATAGCCTCTGAGTAGACGATATGCCACAGAGTATAGCTGAAGATTTTTTTAGACAGTCAGCATAGGGCATCTGCTTTAGGCCTGTGATTCTTATAGTGAGGTATTTCCACAGCCTTCCCAACTGCCACAGATGTCTTGTGGGGTGCATACCAAACAGAGTGTTGTACTCTATAATGGGTGTAATGAGGGATGAGTACAGTGGGACAATTACCTTCTTTTTTCTAGATGAAAAGCCCTCAGTAATGAGGTGTGCCACATAGAAGGACTTCCTTACTGTTGTGGCAATGTGGTTAATGAAGGTGAGACCACTGTCCACCTGTGTCCCTATGTCTGTCATCACACATTCAGTGTTTAGTGTACTGCCACCCATGGGGTAATTCATGGGTACATAGTATTTCCAAAGGGGATAAATAGAAATTACTTGGCATTAAGCTTGAGCCCATGGCTCTGGCACCAAGCATCTGTTTCTTAAGGCCCTGTTGTAGAATATCCACATAATTTGGGGATGCAATAATGGCTCCTAATTTGCAGTCATCTGTGAACATTGTTAGCCAGAGCTCTGTAGTGTTGGCCTGTACTTCAGAGAAGTAGATGCCAAACAAGAGCGGTCCCAGGACTGAACCCTGAAGTACTCCACTTGTGACTTGTCTGGAGCTGGGATTGGAGTTGGCTACTTTTACAGTCTGGGTTCCATCAGCAAGTTAGTTGGCAACCTATTGAGTGATGCAGGAGTTTATGGCCAGCTTTGTAGGTTTAACTATGTCTCCAGAGTGGGGGATGGTGTCAAAGGCCTTGGCCAAGTCCAGATAGGCTGTGTGGACTGACTTACCCTATTCCACAGCTCCGGAGACTGATTCAAAGTAGTCAATCAGGTTCAGGAGACAAGATCGGCTCTTCTCGAGCCCAACCCAGGTGGGGTCCAGTGTTTGACGGTTGCCAATGTCTTTGTTTATAAGTTCCATGATAATGCATTCCATGCCCTTGCAGATTAGGTTCATCAGACTGATGGGACATGAGTTCCCGGGATCCAAGGTGGAGCCCCCTTTGTGGAGTGCGATAACTGTAGCTGTGCGCGACTCAGTGGGATCTAAGCCTGAAGTGAGGCTATGATTAAACATAACACTTAGGTGAGGTGCAAGTTTATTTTGCAATTCATGTAGTACACAGCCCAGGATGTCATCTGGTCCTATGGATGCTGTATACCTAGCTGTGGAGAGTGTGGTTTCTACCTGTGTGGCCGTGATTACTGGAATTTGGCAATCTTTTGGTACTGAGATGGGCCCTTTAGGGGGTTGAGAGGAGGGTGAATGTGGCACTAAATTGATCTGCCCGGATATGAAATCAGTATATTTAATGCCATTCTGTTGTAGCTCATAGCAGTTCTGAGCATTGCTGTTTAGATACTGGACATAACTATAGAATGCCTTGTGGTTGTCTTTGGAATCTTTGGAAATTATATTTACGTAACAAGCTTTGGGGGATTTTGAGGGATCTTAGCTTCTTACTGAGGCTGGTAAGAGAGCAGTTTGCATTTTTGGATTATCCTTTTTTCTTCAACAGTTTCATCCTCCTGTTGTTTAGTTTGTTTATAGCAGTAAAGCACCAGATTGGCTTCCTCTTTGGAGGACAAAGTCTTGGTTGTATTTGGGATGGCACAATTCATGCATGAGTGGATGTGCTCATACAGTGCCTTAGTGTAGGATTCACCAGTTGCACTTTCAGCTCCCATCTCCATGGGTGTCATGAAGTTTGCCACTTCTGACTTGAGTAGCATGACGTTGGCTTTGGAGAGAGTTTTTATGGAGGTTTCCTTATTGGCAGGTGGGATTGGGATGTGGATGTCAACGGTGATTACCTTATGGTCAGACCTGACCAATGAGGGGGTGACCACTGGCGTAGAGCATCTTTCTCTCATGTTGGTAATGACCAGGTCTAGGATATTAGAGCCCCTTGTTGGACAATGGATTAGTTGATCCAGGGGGTTGGAATGTATGAATTCCAGGAACCATTGGTAAAAGGTGTTGGTACCCGAGTAGTTTTCCCAGTTAATGGCAGGGTAGTTGAAATCATCGAGTATTATGGTGTTTGGTTGTATCTTAATATTGTCCAGTATGTTTATAAAGGTATAGTGAGAATCTTGGGGCATGGTAGGGGATCTGTAGCAAGCTACAATTTGGATTGCAGTTTTACCTAGTGTTAGTTGCACCTGGAGATTCTCAAATGCATTGTGTTGGGAACTAGGCTGGAGGTGTGAGTAACCTTGGTGAATATGGACACTCCTCCATCTGTAGTGTTGTGGTCTTGGTTTGGTGCCCAAAATGTGTGATAAGAGTTGTAGTCTGGTATTACAGGTGTGCTCTCTGGAGCATTGAACCAGGTCCCATTTACTGCACAGATATCGATGTTCCCCATTTGTAGATGTGCCTCAAGAGAATGCCTTTTTAGGTTTAGACTTCTAGCATTGAGTAGCATTATCTTCAGTTTTGCATGCTTGTATCTGTTACAGTGGTGGTTTTGTCCTTTGAACCTTGTCTAGATAGCTGTAGCTAGTAACCTGAATCCTAGGGGCAACAGGTGCAGACCATCTCTGGCAAAGCATTGTGGTTTGTCAATCATGTCACCCCAGGCAGACAGATACCGGATCCCCTTGAAATGACATCAGAAGCTTAGCCACTTGTTGAAGTCATTGCTGTGTATTTGTGTGAGTGTTTATATGTGTGTGTATATATATATATATATATATATATATATATATATATGTATGTACATATATATCTCCATATATGGATATGGATATGTATATATGTATATATCTATATAGATATGTGGATATATGCATACACATATATGTTTACCATATGTCCAGAACATGGACTGGAGTCCTACCTCAGCACCAATAGTCCCAACCTGTTAGTGCGAGGAGATGTCATGGATTCATAGGTTCATAGGTTCATAGGTTCATACTAGGCTATCTGCCCTAGGGCATTTATAAGCCTAGCCAGAGTGTGTTTGGCTTTTGCCACCCATTTTAAATTAATTTTGCTATGCCTTTTTTGAGGTTAGTATACTGTGCCTCTGTCTAACAGTGACACAGAAGTGATAGCCGGGCTAAACCTACGATCTCCCATCCACTCATCAAGATTCCTCTTGAAGAGAGTCAATGTGGGACTCTGCCTAACCTGGACTGGGATTTTATTCCAGAGTGAAGGGAGCCTCTGGGTTATGAATCTGTCCCTCCAGCATGTCCTACTTATTTCAGTGCTGAGGTTCAAGTCTCTCGAGCGCGTAGCTCAATGGGATTTGGATTTTCTGAGGTGCAGCATGTCCATTAATTCTGGGTTGGACATGGCTTTATACATCAGGCACAGATCGCCTCTGAGCAGGCGGTATGCCACTGAGTAGAGCTGGAGTTTCTTTAACCGGGCAGCATATGGCATATGTTTGAGCCCTTTGATCCTCTTGGTGAGGTACTTTTGGGGCCTTTCCAGTTGCTGCAGGTGTCTGGTAAGGTACATCCCAAAAGGGGCATTGTACTCAATTATGGGCCTGATGAGGGATGAGTAAAGAGGCACGATGACCTCCCCTGATCTAGATGGGAATCATGTCACGATTAGGTGGGCTATATAAAATGTTTTTCTAACCACTTTGGCCACGTGGTTGTCAAATGAGAGATTGCTATCAACTTGGGTCCCCAGGTCCCTAATGATGTCTTCTGTACTTAATGGATTACCACCTATGTGGTAATTTGTGGGCACTTTGTTTTTGCCAAAGGGGATGACTGTACACTTTTTGGCATTTAGCTTGAGGCCATGGCTCTGGCACCATTTGTCTGTTTCTATGAGGCCCTTTTGGAGGATGCTTGTGTCGGCTGGAGAGTTGATTATGGCGCCCAGTTTGCAGTCATCTGCGAACTTGGTCAGCCACAGTCCTTCCGTGTTCGCCTGTACCGCCGAGAAATATATACCGAACAAGAGAGGTCCCAGGACTGAGCCTTGTGGGACACCACTTGTAACTGGTTTGGAGTCTGACATGGCTCCAGCAATACTAACCATGTGGGTTCTGTCCTTGAGCCAGTTTGCAACCCATCTAGTGACATAGGGGTTTATATTTAAGCTGGTGAGCTTATCTATAATGCCCGAGTGGGGTATTGTATCAAAGGCTTTTGCGAGGTCCAGGTAGGCTGTGTGGACCACCTTCCACTCGTCAATGGCCTTGGTGACTGTTTCAAAGAAATCGTCCAGGTTTAAGAGGCAGGATCTGCCCTTAACAAAGCCAAACTGGGTAGGATCCAGTGTCTGTAGGTCCCCGATATCTTTATTTATGAGGTCCATGATGATCCTTTCCATAGCTTTGCAGACCAAGCTAGTCAGGCTTATAGGGCGATAGTTTCCAGGATCCGTTGAGGCACCACCTTTGTGGAGAGGGACCACTGTTGCTGTACGCCACTCTTTGGGTACATATCCTGTAGTAAGGCTAAGTTTGAACAGTAGCTTTATGTTTGGGTTTAGCTCTTCTTGGAGTTCATGTAGGACGCAGCCCGGGATACCATCTGGTCCCATTGATGCTGTGTTTTTTGCTTTGGAGAGGGCGGCTCTTACCTGAGCATCTGAGATGTTAGGGGGGCAGCACTCTGTTGGGATAGATATTTGCCCTTTTGGTGGGGAGGTGGGGGGGGAGTTTGCACTGAACTTGTCAGCTAGGATGTTGGCAATGTCTGTGGGCCGGTGTATTTTTTGTCATTTTGGACTAATTCTGAGCATATCTGGGAATTCCCACCCAGGTTCCTAACATATCTAAAGAAAGCCTTGTGATTATCCTTAGTGTCCTGTGCAATTTTCCTCTCGAAGCTGGCCTTAGACAATTTTATGAGTGCCTGTAATTTTTTGCTAATACGGATGCCTTCCCTTTTTGGGATTTTGCTCTATCATGTAGTAGCTTCCTCCTTATATTGTATAGTTTGTTTATGGCTGGGGTCCACCAGACAGGACGTCTGCCTTTGGAGGATTGGGTCTTGGTTTTATTTGGGATTGCATGATCCATGCATTCCTGAAGGTGTTCATAGAATGCGTTTCTAAAGGATTTTGCGGTCTGGGCCATATTTTCCACAGGCCCGGGGGCTTTGAAGGATTCCGCCTCGGTTTTGAGGCGTGTGAAATTTGCTTTAGAGAAGTTTTTCACTGTGGTTTTCTAGGCAGGGTGTGGGGTCGGGATGTGAATATCCAGTGAGATTAGTTTATGGTCTGATCTTACCAGTGAGGGATACACTTCTGGTCTGGAGCATAGTGTCCCCATGTTGGTGATGATCAGGTCCAGTATGTTTTCCCTCTTGTGGGAGTGGTAACAAGTTGTTCCATAGCATTTAAGTTTATAAATTCTAGGAACCTTTGGGCTAGGGTGTTGGAGCTAGAGTAATGCTCCCAGTCTATGTTTGGGTAGTTGAAGTCACCCAATATAATGGTGTTTGGAGAGACCTTCATATTTTCCAGTATTCTCAGGAAGGCAGTGGGGTTCCTGTGTTTGGGAGGGTGGTCTGTAGCAGGCTATAAACTGGAAGGCAGTTTTACCCACTGTTAGTTGCACATGGATAGTCTCTGATGCTTGTGCTGTGCCACCAACCTGGAGGTGTGGGTATCTTTGTGAATATTGATACTCCTCCTTTTGTGGTTCGGTCCAAGTTTTGGGGCCGAAAAGCATGGTATGAGGTATAACCTGGTAGTGCTGGGGTGCTCTCGGGAGCCTTGAACCAGGTTTCTGTTACTGCACAGATATCGATGTTCTCCATGCTAAGGAGAGTTTCGAGTGCGTGCATCTTGAGGTTTAGACTTCTGGCGTTGAGTAGCATTACTCTTAGTTTCTTATCCCTCGTGATACCTATGGAGGTGGGTTTGTCTTTTGAGCCTTGCCTAAAAAAGGCACTATGGGGTTGCAAGAGCCTTTGCTAATATCCGAAAGCCCAGGGGTGACAGGTGCAAGCCGTCCCTAGCGAAGCATCGTGGCTTGTCGAGCATGTCATCCAAGGCTGACAGGCATTGGATCCCCTTTGAATGACACCAATACTTAAGCCAATTGTTGAAATTGATCATCTTGTCTTCATATTGTGGCATCATTCTTGGTGAGGGTAAGATGCTACTCAAAGTCAGGGTCATACCGGCCTGGGCTACATGCTCAGAGAGCTCCTCTATGTCTCTTTTCATGTAGTCCAGGGAGGTACGTCTCAAGTCATTCACACCAGCATGGACAATGACTGAGTCATATTTGTACTTGCCTTGGAGTGACCTGAGTGCTTGTGTTATGTGATGGATCCTAGCGCCCGACAGGCAGCTCACCGTGACCTTCTCCTTGTTCAGCCTGGTGAGCGGGACGTCAGTGTGCCTGACGATAGAGTCACCTATTACAAGTGTATCAGGTGTGTTGTTTAGCCTTAAGGGCTGTGACTGTTTGGCACACTGGCTTTGTGAGCTATGTGTTGCACGTGTTTTGTTTTGGGGTAGCGGTTGCTTGGGTGTCTGCTTTGGAGGTCTCTGCTGCTTAGGCAGATTTTTATT